>NW_006400097.1:1364952-1378577 GCF_000299155.1 Elephantulus edwardii | reverse complement strand
TTCTTCGTCATCCATCCTGATGCTGCCAATTGGTCCAGTGGTGAGAATCTTTGTCTTCTTGACATTGAGCCTCAGTCCATACTGAAGGCTGCAGTCCTTGCCCCTCTGCAGCAAGCATTTCAGGTCCTCCTCAGTTCCCATGGGGTATTTATTACTATTCTCCAACGCAACTTGAAGGCATCAATTCTTCTTCTGTCACCTGATTCATTACCCAGCTCTCAGATGCATAGTAAGTAATTAAAAATATCCTAGCCTGCATCATGGGATTTTAGTCTTCAAACTAACATCATTGCTTGTCAGTATTTTGGAGGGGTCCCTAATGGTGGACTTGCCCAAAGCAATAATACACATTCTTTTCTCCTGAGTGCTAGTCCCAAGAATATTGATTGTATATCCAAGATGATAATATGGATATAAATATTGTATCTATCTATCTATCTATCTATCATTATTTATCTTCAAAAAGGATTGCATTCATCTTTGTTTAATACCCATATGTAAGCACTACCTATAACTAGAAGATTGATAGTTTGAAACAAGAAGTTGTTTTGATAAAGCAAGATGAGACAGTCTTTATTCATAAAGCTCGATGATATTGGGATCTTTTTGTGGAAGTTATATTCTGTTTTCTGTGGTCACTCTATGAGAGATGGTTTTAGTTTTTATTAGGCATTAAATTGATGTATATGATGGAGCTACATCCTTAAAAGGTTGACTCTTTGATGTCAACCAGTGTGTTTTGGTTCATGGTTTGTTGATTCACTGTTAGAGTTTGGTTCTTTAAAATGAAGAGTAAAACTGGTATGGATGTGACTAATCTATTGACCAAAATGAGAAGTAAGTTACAGAATTGAACATAAAGGAGATAATTAAAAATAGTTAAGAAAGATGTTAAAGAGGGGAAAAACAGTGTAGGAATATTTTAGTATGCATTATCATGTGATTTTAATACTTTGAGACTTGAAAGCAATATACTATAATTATAAAAATAATCAACAAAAGAAATTCCAAAGCTTGGACTTTCCTTTTTAACATTTTATGAATTGTGGTTTTAAGTTTCAAATAACAAATAATAATGCAGCAAATAAATATTTTCATGTAATTCCTAAAATAACTTTGCCTTTCTGAGCATTACTTCAGTTTTCAGAAAGAAATTTAAATGTCTCATTAAAAAGAGGAAGAAGAAATGTACTTTTTTCCTCTTATCACCAGTAACAAAAACCTTCAAAAATGTTTGGTTCCAAGTTCTTCAATATGCAAGCTATCTATTTATACTAATTATTCAGGCCTTGAGAGACTGAAAACTGGTGATAGTATTCTCAGGAGAAAAAAACAACTCTGTACTGCACAAAAATTTTCCAAAATACACTTCTTCTATGTAGAACAGCTTCAGAAAAAATATTCTTTCTGATATCTTAATTAATAACAAGTATAATAACTACTAATAAAAATAAAATAATATTGCTATAGAGTTATTTCATTATTTAGCTGACTATAAAACACACTCTTAAATACATAAAATTGTCCTTTCAATATTGTCATCTATTTTTCCTAAAACCAACTGAGGATATGATAAAATATTAGAGATAACATTTCTTTTTTGTGTATCTTCATAAAATGCACAGCATCAGATATATAAAAAAAAGAGTAGAAATGTTCTATCATATTTTCCAAGTTGTGAAAGTTTTTATATTATTTTAATATGTTTATTTTAAATTGTGTCAGTCTTCATTTTCATTAAAAGGCACAGAATATACCAAAACATCTGAAGCCTAACTTAAAATACAATTTTGTACCAAATTTCAACCAATGTTTAATTATATTTACATTAAACTTAAAATTCAACATACTTGGACAACTTTGAGTAAAGTTTAGAACTGTTTGTCTCCGTTGACCCAGCACTGAGTGTATTTATGTGTTTAATATTCTCATTTCTGATTGATGTTAGGATTACTTCCAGTCACTGTGATTCTCAGAGCTGAAATATGATGCTTAAAAAACTATCTGTCCAGTCGAGACTGTGAGGCTGGCACAGAGTAAGATAGAGTTCAGATCAGTTGTTCATACAGCAACTACAGTTCATACTAGACATGATCGCACCTAGAAACAGTTATACAGTCTTTTGAAAGATCTTTGGCAAGGCTTTCTTGCACGGTACTTGAAAGTAAATATAATCTCTAACTTTATGGTTTGTAGTTCAATAGCAGACCATTTGTACAACCTAGGAATGCTTGAATTCTCCCAGGGTGCCAACTAAAAACAAAACAAAACAAGCCCAAACAATACCAGTTAATTTTCAAGTACAAGTTTTGATGTTTGGTAAACAATTATTTGAGAAAACAATTTTTATGTAGCTTAAATTATCTCCTTCCATTGAATGATTAAAAATTCACTTTTTTAAAACAAACAAACAAACAATCCTATTTTGCACATTGGCCACTATGTGTGAAATATCTGTGTGCTACAAAGAAGATTTTTTTCTTCTTCATAGTAATATTTTTTCTTATAATTCTTTTCTTGCAACACAAAAAGAGTTCAGTTGTATACTTCTATTTTAGGAAATACAATTATCAACCTCAGTTATTTCTTTCTTTTTTAAGTTATTTGTTCTTTCATGCACACTTTCTTCCCCCACCCCAAGTCTACTTGTAAGACTATTGTCATACACGTGGTGTCCAATGACCCGTGCCTTTCAGAATTCCATTCCTTTCACCCATTCTAGTGTGGTCTTCATTATCTTTTTATTCTTTTCCTGCTTTACCCTTCTCCCCTGTCTTAACACTTTTATTATAATAATGGGTTTATGTAGTATTTATCCTTCTGTGACTGGTATTTCACTCAGCACAGATGTCTTCCAGATACATAAACATTGTGTAATATTTCACAAGTTCATTGTTTTTCAATGCTGTGTGGCATTATGTTGTATGAATGTATCATGCAATGTATCATAGTTTGTCAAAACATTAAATTGTTTGTTGATGGGCAAGTGATACTGCAGTAAACATGAGTCAGCATATAGAGGTTTGTGTTGCAGTTTTCATTTCTTTGAGATATATTCTTAGTAGTGGGATAGTTGTCTGCTTTCTCACCAGCATTTATTATTTGCTGCCCTGTTGAACTTTACTATTGTTACTGGCATGAGATAATACTACATTTTTGTTTTTATTGTATCTTTCTTGTAGCTAGAAATTAGATTAGAGGTAAATTGTCTAGCATCTTGAAAGTGAAGAAGTACTCATTTGCTATTACTGTAGTTTGTAGTTGTTGTTGTTGATTTCTTTCAAGTCGAGCATGACTCACAGTGACCCTATGAACAAAAGGCCTGAAGTACCAAAAACAATTATCGACATTTATCAAAGTTTATAGAGTTTCCAGAGGTATGTTGTTTGGGAAGTAGATTCCACTCCTGCTTCCATCAAATTATAAAATTTCAGGAATAAGAGTATTTATAGCATGTAAAAGATTAAATTTAGAGAACTGGCTTTTTTATAACAGTTTACCTCAGAAGTCTGGAATACTAACTATGAATACATTGATAAATGTAAGAAAATTATTAGAAGGTTTATATATTTTTGGCACCAGCAGCCAGGAAATTAAAAGACATATTGCGATGAAAAAGTCTGCTGTTAGAAACCCCTCTAAAGTACTCAAGAGCAACGGTGTGTCTCTGGAGACTAAGGTGTGTCTGGTACAGGCCATGGTCTTTGCAATCACTTGTTATGCGTCAGAGAGCTGGACAATGACCAGGGAGGATAGAAGGAGAATTGATGCTTTGGAGCTTTGGAGTTGAAGAAGAGTGCTGAGGGTGCCATGGACTGCTAAGAAAACAGATTCATCCAGGAGAGGGTTAAACAAGACTGCTCCTTGGAGGCAAGGATTCTGAGGTATCATCTGACATACTTTGGTCGTGTTGTAAGGAGGGACTGGTCCTTGGAGGGGGACATCATGCTTGGGAGGGTGGAGGGCAGGTGTAAGAGGGGAAGGCCCTCTGGGAGATGGGTTGATTCATTGACTGGGGCAATCGGGAAGAGTGTACCAGAGACAGTGAGATTAGCACAGGGCAGAGCAGAGTTTAGAGCTGTTGTACATAGGGTCACTATGAGTTGCAAGCGACTCTATGGCACATAACAATAACATTTTTTTACCTTGTCTACTAATCTTAAGCTAAATGGATATGGATATGGATATGGATAGATATATCCTATCTATCTTTCTATCTCAATTTGACTGATAGCCAACATCAGTATACATGGAGAACAGATTGAAACTGTCAAAAACTTCATCTTATTTGGATCCACAATTTGTACCTTTGTATCAGCAGTCAGGAAACCAGGAGACGTACTGCATTGGGAAAGTATGCATTAAGAGACCTCTTCAAATTATTGAGGAATAATGATGTCAGTTTGATGCAGACCATGATTTTCCTGATAATTTTCTATGCGTCTGAGAGCTGGACAATGAATAGGGATGACAGAAGAAGAAGAAGTGATGTCTTTGAGTTGTGTTGATGGAGAAGAGTACTGAACATTCCTTAGATTGCCATGAACAAATAAATAAATCTTAAAAGGGGTGTAACCAGAGTGTTCTTTGGAGGCAAGGATGGCATGGATTCACTTGATATTCTTTGAGCATGTTGCTAGGAGAAGCTCTTTATTGAAGAGGGACACGATGATTAGAAGAGTGGAGAGTCAGTGAAGGAGAGGGAGACTCTCAACTCGGTGGATTGACACAGTGACTGCTGCAATGGATTCTTGTGTTTCAGGAAGTATAAAGATGACACAGGAAAGGACAGGATTCAGATCTATTCTTCACTGGGTCACCATGAGTTGTACTCGATAGTACCTAACAACAACAACAACAATTTTGAGTTTTCATATTTTTAAGCTGTATTTGAAAGTGTTGGTAATGTTCTAAATACAGTTTTAACACAGAACTACTCCCCATTAGAATTTGGAAAAAACCAAAAATACTAGCAGCAGCTTCCCCCCCACCTCTTTCTTGCCATATTCCCAACCTATCTGCTGTCCAATCACATCTCATCTAGCAATAAATATAGTTATTGTTGTTACATATAATCGAATTGAGTGTAATTCACAATGACCTTATAAACAGATCTGAACTCTGCTCTGTCCTTCGCTTTTGTCACAATCTCTGATGACAAACTTGAGCTCATTGCTGTAATCACTGTGTCAACCCAATTAGTTGAAGGTCTTTCTCTCTTTCACCTTCACTCCATTTTCCAAGTTTGAAGTCTTTCTCCAAGGAATAGCCTCTCCTGACATGTCAAAAAACGTGAGATGAAGAGTCGTTATATTTGTCTCCAGAAAGCACTCTGGCTACACCTTGCCCAGAACATATTAATTTGTTCTTTTGCCAATCCATGATATATTCAGCACTCTTCTCCACCATCACAGTTCAAAGCCAACAAATATTCTTCAGTCTTCGTTATTGATCATCAAGCTCTTAGATGCATAGTAAGTGACTGAAAAGTCTATGACCTGAATCGGGTACACCTTAGTGCTCAAACTGACATCATCATTCCTAAATATTTGGAGAAGTCTCTGAACACAGACATTGCCAGTGGAATATGTTAGCTTCGTAAAATAATACTTATGAAGTGATAGTCTCATTTTTCTTGCTATCTGGGAAGATATGCTGATTATTAGCTGTTTTTTATTCTAACTTGCTGTCAGTTTATTTATAATTCATGATACCTTACGTAAAGAACAATTTGTTTTGGATTCTCAATGCTCTAGTGAAAATTTTCAGAGTTTCTTTTGACATCTGTTTAAGGTTTCTTTTTTTGTTTTTTCTTTCTCCTCTGTCTCCATAATGACCTTTTGCTCTCTTGGATGGTATCTTTTATCTCATTCTACAACTCATCCAGTCTTTGATCATTGGTGTTCGATACTTCAAAACAATTCTTAAGATGATTTTTAAATTCAGATAGACTAGATTCAAGATCATATTTTGATTCTTGTGGACATGTTTTAATTTTCTTTGGCTTCAATTTGAACTTATATGTGAGTTAATGATGGTCTAACCCACAGTCTGAACCTGGGCTAGTTATTGAGCTGCTCTAGCAATTCCTTCTACATATATAGTCAATCTGATTCCTATGCATCTGACTATTATTTATATATTACAATATTTCTACTATTATTCATTTTTATTGTTTCAAAATTTTCATTCCAGTCACCAATTATCTCTAATGCATCTTGATTATATGTTTGGTCAATTTCATTGCTTGGTTGTGGCACAAGGGATATCATTGTCAATGTTAGATATTCTGACTGAATGTAAAGAATATCAGAAGAATGTCTATTTATGTTTTATTGACTGTGCAAAGGTATTTGATTGTGTGGATCATAACAAATTATGGTTTACACTGAGAAGAATGGGAATCCCAGAGTACTTAACTGTGGTCATGTGAAATCTATTCCTAGACCAAGAATGCAAACAGAGCAACGGAACAGTGCATGGTTTACAAAGAAGAAGGGAGTGTGTCAGGATTGTATACTCTCTCAATTCCTATTCAATTTGTATGCTGAACAAATTATTTGAGACACTGAACTCTATAAAGAAGAATGTGACATCAGAATTGAGGGGAGATTCCACAAAAACCTATTCAGATGATACAATCTTGCTTCCTGAAAGTGAGGAAAACTTGAAGTAATTGTTGCAGAAGATCAAAGAATACATCCTTCAATATGGATTGCAGTTCAACATCAAGAAAACAAAAATTCTTACCTCCAGACTGATAGACAACATCATGACAGATAGAAACTCTCAAAACTTCATCTTACTTGGATCCAAAATCATCACACTTAGTAAAGAAATCAAGAAACATATTGCACTTGGAAAATCTGTAGTCATGGACCACTACAAATTTTGAGGAGTAATGATGTTTGTTTGAGGACCAAGGTACATCTGATTCAGCCCATGGTTTTCTGATCACTTTCTATGCATCTGAGACCTGGACAATGAATAATGATGACAGAAGAACTGATATTGTTGGAGAAGAATAGTGAATATCCCACAGTTTTCCAAAAGAACAAATACATCTTGGAAGAAGTGCAGCCAGAGTGTTCTTTGAAGGTAAAGATGAAAAAGATTCATCTTATATAGTTTCGGCATGTTGCTAGAAGGGGTTACTTCTTGGAGAGGGACAAGACGGTTGAAAAACAGAGGGTTGGTGAAGGGGAAGAAGACCCTCATCCAGGTGGAATTGCATAGTGACTTCTACAATGGGCTCTAATGTTCCAGGAAGAGTGGGGATAGAACAGGACAGAAGAGGATGGAAATCTCTTCTCCAGAAGATTGGTTTAGGTCATACCCAACTGAAAGGAACCTAACGAGAGCAGCAGCATGTAAAACATAGCAAAATATTGCCTAGTTCCACAACATCTACATGATTTTTGAAATGTTTGTACCCAGTATGTTGAGTCAAGTGTGTTAATCTATCTATTGATAGTATACATTATTTTTACTAACCATCTAATTCTAAGCACTGTAGAAAGAGTCATCATCTCTATGGATGGTGAAAAGGTTGAAGCTGTTTACAATTTCATCTTACTTTTCTCCATAGTCAGTTACCATGGTTGAAGCAGTCAGGAAATCAAAAGGTGTACTGAATTGGGAAAATCTGCTATCAAGAATCTCTCCAAAAAAAGTTAAAGAGCAGATATTTCTAAAGTCTAAGGGGTTTCTGATCCAAGAACTGGTTTTTTCAATTACTTACCTTGCATCTGAAATTTTAAAAAATGAATAAAGATGAAAGAAAAAGAATTGACTCCTTTGAATTATGATGTTGGAGAATAGCACTAAACATCTCATGGACTATAAAGAGAACAAACAAGTCTGTCAAGTAGGAAGTGCAACCAGAGCGCTCTTTGGAAGCATGTATAATGAAAGTGGTCTCACATGCTATGAACATTTTGTTAGGTGAGACCAGTCCTTAAAAAAATAAAAATAATAATAATAAAAACATGCTGGGAAAGATACAGGATTAGAGAAAGAGATGAAGATTCTGAACAAGCTAGATTAATTCATTGACTATAGCAATGGCTTGGTATATGTTTAAGTTTGTGAGGGTGGAACTGACAGGGTAGGATTCAGATACATTGGGCATAGGGTGGCTATGAGATCTAGTGGACTTGGTGACTCTTAACAACAGTAACTATTACTTTATCAGTGTCCTCGGCAGTAAAAAGATTAAAAGGGAAAAAAAAACCTACTCCACATTGGCAGGTGCAATGGGTTATTTTAAAGTTCCTTAGTGTTGATCATGTAGCTCTGGTGGCTTAGTGGTAAGAAACTGCACTGCAATACCAAAGGCATGTGGTTCAAATCAACCAGTTGTTCCACAGAAGAAAAAAATATCTCCTGTGCAGTTTACTGACTTTGAAAACTTGCTGGAGGGTCAACTATGATTGGTTCCAACTCAAAGACATACAACAGATAAATAATACTGAACAGCATCGGAACTATTTTATCCATGTTGCTGGATAGTTATTAATAAATAGATATAATCATATCACTAGTTTTGAGGACTCAAGAATATGAGTTGATGCTGCTGTGGACATGCTTACCAGATTGTGCCAAGAAATATGAAGGATAATTATCTGGCCAACTGACTAGAAGAGATCCTTATTTATGCAAACTAAAAAAAAATCACTTGACGGAGTGTGGAAATCATTGTATAGTAGCATTCATATCACATGCAAGCAAAATCCTGTCGAATATTATCCAGAAATGACAGGAACAGGACATTAACAGAGAACTACTAGAAATGCAAATGATTTAAAAGAGGCAGGAGCACCAGAGAAATTACAGCCAATATCAGATTGAACTTGGGAGAAAGCAATGAGTACCAGTGGGATATCTATCTGTGTTTCACTGAATATGCAAAGGCATTTGACTGTGTGGATCACAACAAACAGTAGTTAACCTTGAGGAGAATGGAAATCCCAGAACATTTGAATGTGCTTATGCGAAATCTATACTTTAACCAGGGAGCACTCCTCAGAATAGAGACGAGAAACACTGCATGGTTTAAAATAAGGAGCAGATTTGGTCAGGGAAGCATCCTGTCTCCATACCTTTTCAATGTATATGCAGAACAAATCATTCAGGAATCTGGGCTTTATGAGGAGGAATGTGGCATCAGGACTGGAGGAAGACTCAACAACCTGAGTTATGCAGATGACACAAGCTTGTTTGCTGAAAGTGAGGAGAATCTGAAGCATTTGTTATGGAGGGTCAAGGACTATAGTTTGCAATATGGATCAAAGCTCAACATCAAAAAATTGAAGAGTCTCATCACTGGACTAAATTGTCAGAATCATGATAGACAGAGAAGAGATTAAGATTGTTAACAGTTACAGATTGCTGATCTCCACAATCAAAACTCTTGACACTATCAGTCAGTAAATCAAAAGATGAATTTCACTGGGAAAATCTGTTGTCACGAACCTTTCCAGAGGACAGAGAATCAACGATGTCAGTCTTTTCACTAAGGTGCACCCTATCCAGGTTATGGTCATTACAATTACTTGATATGCATCAGAAAGCTAAACAATGACTAAGGATGACAGAAGAAGAATCAATGCCCTTGAGTTGTGGTACTGGAGAAGAGTCTTCAATATACCATGGACAGCCAAGAAAACAAATAATTCTGTCTCAATGAGGATGAAAACAAGTTTCTCCTTGGAGGCTAGGATTTTCAACTACCGTCTCACATATTTTAGGCATATGGCCAGAAGGGACCAACTCTTTGAGAAAGACATCGTGCTTAGAAGGGTGGAGTGACAGAGCAGGAAAGAAAGAACCCAAATGAGATGGATTGATACAGTAATTAGGGTAAGGGGGTAGGTGTGTCAGGAGTTAATAAGACAATCTCAGGACAGCACAGGGTTCCAAGCTGTTGTATATAGGGTCACTATGAGTCTCAGTTGACTCTACTGCTCATAACAACACAAACAGCAACAACAGCAATAACAACAACAACATTGGTGTTGTTATTAGATGTTATCGAGTACAACACATAGGGAACCAATGAACGACAGATCTGAAACTTGTCCTATACTGTGCCAATCTCATAATCTCTGATATACTTGAGCTCATTGCTATAATCATTATGCAAATTAAGTTGGTTGAGGACTTTGTTCTCCTTTGCCATTCCTCAATCTTTTCAAACATGATGTTCTTTTTCAAGGAATAGACATGTTTAGAAAGATGCCCATATTATGTCTCCAAGGAGCCCCCAGCTTCATCTTCTCCAAGAAATATCTGTTTCTTCTTTTGGAATTCCATGGGGATATTCATTCCTCTTCTCTTACACCAATGGCATCATTTTTTCTTCTGTAATTATCCATTGTCCACCTCTCAGCAGCATAGTAAATTATTGAAAAGATCAAGGTCTCAATCATGCACACATTAGTCTTCAAACTAACATTATTGCTCCTCAGTAGTTTAGGGGTGACCTGCTTGCAGAATGGCCATCTCCTGATCTCTTGAAAACTGGAACCAAGTGTATTGATTGTGGATACAAACAACATGAAATGTGTTCACACTTTCAATCTATTCTCCATATATCCCAGTGGTGAAAATTTTGCTTTTCTTGATATTGAGATGCAATACATATAGAAAGTTGTAGTGCTTGATCCTCTGCCACACGTACTGCAAATCCTGCTCACTCTCAGCAAGCAAGGATGAGTCTTCCTCCAATCATAATGGCACATTCTTCTTCAAAGAATTCAGCTTCTCTCCCAACGTGCACAGCATATAGGTTAAATAGGTATGGAGAACAGATAAAACCTTAATTCATGTCTTTCTTAATTTTAAACCATGTAGTGTTCCCTTGTGCTGGTCACACAATTACTTCTTGGCCTAGATAAAGGTTTCACATGATTACAATTAAGTGTCCTGTAATTCCCAGTCTTCTGAATGTTAGTCATAATTTGTTATGCTTCCTACCATCAGGTGTCTTTGCTCAGTCAATAAAGTACAAATAGATATTCTTCTGGTATTCTCTGTTCTCAGTTAGGATCAATCAGATATCAACAGTGACATATTTGATGTCATTTCCTCTTCTGATTACAGTTTGAACTTCTTGCAGTTTTCTGTCTATATACTGTCATAGATAGTTTTGAATGATCTTCAGCAACAGTTAGCTTACATGTAATATTTATTATATTGCTCAATATTTTTGACATTGTGTTGGGTCCCATTCTTGGAAATGGGAATAAAATATAAAAAAAAATAAGGTACAACAGATTCCTGGTCCAGGTATAATTTTCGTTTGAGCACAACTGAGAGATCCATATGTATTCCTAGTCCCCCCAAAAAGGTGATCCAACAAAATGAGTAAATAATCCAGTACTATCACGAATATCAGGTCTCCAACCATGAAGGAACTTGAACACTCAATTTTCTGATCCAAAGTCTGTATAGAAAGGAATTGGCAGACACAGAAGAATTTCATGAAACAACATATGAACAAGCACCTATGGTGATGAAGGAGGAAGTTCAGGCTGCTTTGCAGGAAATAGCAAAAAATAAGGCCCCAGGAATAGATGGTATACCAATTGATGTATTTCAGCTAACAGATGCTGCCCTGGATGTGCTCACCAAGTTGTGCCAAGAAATCTGGAGAACAACCACTTGGCCAACTGACTGGAAGAGATCTATATTTGTTCCCATCCCGAAAAAGGGTGACCCAAAAGAGTGTGGAGACTATAGAACAATCTCATTGATTTGGCATGCACGCAAGATTCCACTGAAGATTATCCAAAAACGACTAGAACAGCACATCAGCAGAGAACTACCAGAAGTCCAGGCTGGGTTTAGAAGTGGTCGTGGTACTAGGGATATTGTAGCTGATGTTAGATGGATCTTAGCTGAAAGCAGAGAATACCAGAGGATTGTCTGTGTTTCGTTGGCTATGCAAAGGCATTTGACTGTGAGGATCATAAAAATCTGTGGCTGACTCTGAGAAGAATGGGAATCCCAGAACACTTGATAGTTATAATGTGAAACCTATACTTGGGCCAGGAGGCAGCCATTAGAACAGAGCACGAGAACACTGCATGGTTCAAAATCGGGAAGGGCGTACGCCAGGGATGCATACTCTCACCATACCTTTTCAACCTGTATGCAGAACAGATCATCTGGGAAGCTGAGTTCTATGAGGATAAACATGGGGTCAAGATTGTTGGAAGATCTATCAACAATCTGCGTTATGCAGATGACACAACACTGCTTGCTGAAACTGAGGAGGACCTGAAGCACCTGGTGCAGAGGGTCAAGGACTGTAGCCTCCAATATGGATTGAGGCTCAATGTAAATAAAACAAAGATTCTCAACACTGGGCCAAATAGAAGCATCAACATGGATGGTGAAGAGATTGAGATTGTTCACAGCTTTAGTTTGTTTGGCTCCACAGTCAACACTCTTGGCACCAGCAGCCAGGAAATTAAAAGGCTCATTGCTATGGGAAACTCTGCTCTTAGGGACCTCTCCAAAGTACTGAAGAGCCATGGTGTCTCCCTGGAGACTAAGGTGTGTCTGATATAGGCCATGGTTTTCACAATCTCTTGTTATGCATCAGAGTATTGGACAATGACCAAGGAGGATAAAAGGAGAATTGATGCCTTTGAGCTGTGGTGCTGGAGAAGAGTATTGAGAATACCATGGACGGCTAGGAAAACAGATTCTTCCTGGAAGGGGTTAAACCAGGTGGCTTCTTGGAGGCAAGGATTCTGAGGCTCTGTCTAACATACTTTGGACATGTTTTGAGGAGAGACCGGTCCTTAGAGAGGGACATCATGCTTGGGAGAGTGGAGGGACGGTGCAGGAGAGGAAGGCTCTCTATGAGGTGGATTGTTTCAGTGACTGAGATAATTGGGATGGGAGTGTCAGAGACAGTGCGATTGGCACAGGACAGAGCAGAGTTTATGGCTGTAGTACGTAGGGTTGCTATGAGTCGCATGCGACTCGACGGCACATAACAACAGCAACAGTAATTTTTAATGCAAAAGAACAAAATGAAGAGACATTTAAAGAAACTTCTTTATGAAGTCTCTAACTTCTTGGTTGCTTTCTTCTAATATGAGTCTGTCATCTTTAATGTACTCTTTTATTTATTTTGTTGTTTTGGTGTTTAATGTCATCAATTCAACTACAACTCATTAAACTCTATGATCAACGTATCTGAACTCTGCCCTGTCCTTTGTCATTGTCACCATCTTGGTATTCTCAAGTTAGTTTTAACAGTTCAATCCATCCTCTTGAGGGTCCTTTTCTATTTTGTGATCCTCTAACTTTCCTGCATATTGTAATTTAAAGACTATGCTTTCCAACAACCTATTTATAATATGGGAGACCAAGTTTTGCTATTCTAGCCTTAAGACAATCTTAATCATTCTTCTAGAATTCCATGGGATACTCAAAACATTTTCCAATACCAGAAATAAAAAAAAAATTGAGATTTCCTCTATTACCTTTTCAACTTTTACATTGTCCAACTTTCAGAAACATGTTGTTGTTGTTGTTATGTGCCGTCGAGTCGCCTGCGACTCATAGCGACCCTATGTACAACAGCCCTAAACTCTGCTCTGTCCTGT
>NW_006400097.1:1339334-1361977 GCF_000299155.1 Elephantulus edwardii | reverse complement strand
TCTATCTCCCTTTCACCAGCCCTCCATCTAATAACTTATATATGAAGCTTTCCATGGCTTCTGTAATTTCAAACACATCAGCTGATGGTAGTTCCTTATGTTGGGATCAGTGTCTCTGAAGTATAATCGCAATATTTATCGGTCAAAGGTGATGCATCCTGTAGAATTGCTATGTAGATATGTCTCCTGGTGTCTCCGATTACCTGGGAAGATGGGAGGTCTGCGGGTTCTGGCAGCTTTCGTGTGAGATGCCCAACTCTAGCCAGTCAGATCCCAGCCCCTGTCTGGCCTTTCTGCCGGAACGGATGTCACGTGTTCCTGGTGTCTCTGATTACCTGGGAAGATGGGAAGGTCTGCGGGTTCTGGCAGCTTTCGTGTGAGATGCCCAACTCTAGACTATAACTTATATCAGGAACATATTAATCCATAAAGTAACCTTTTTATTCTTTAGCACCTTAAGTATATCTTTGACTATTCAGTATTTCAAAAAAAATTGATACTTTAAAATACAGATGGGTGAGACTGAAAATTAAAGGGATCTTTCAACAAAGAAAGTAATTATCTTTCATTCATTCTGCCATGTGAGGTGTTTACCAGGGAAGACATTGTAATATATATTTTTATCCTTAATTTTGAACTTTTCCCAGGTCAATTTATTTATTAAAATATTTACTTCAGCAAATGGTAATTTCTATTATTTTTTTTAAGATACATACACATTCTGAAGACCTCAGATGTGATCTTAAATAAGTTTATTCACCTCAGTTTTCAAATTAGTATACACACATTGACACAGGAAGTACCTGGCTCAATGCCAGGTTCATAACTGAGAATAAGGTGCTAACTCTGGCACAATGGTTATAGCACGGGGACATCCTAATTCTATTATTTTTTTCCTCAATGTTAGAATTACAATGAAGATTAGGAAAATACATTTTAAAATATGTTCACCTAGATTTAAAATTTTAGAGTTTCTGAGGAAAACACAATATTATTCAACACAGAAACTAATAAATCTAGGTGAATATGTGTTGCTGTTCTGTACCATCTAGCTCTCTCATGCATAGAAAATAATTGTGTAGACCATAGCCTGGATCAGGCAGGTCTTAGTCCCTAGACACAAACCATTACTCATTAGCACTTTAGAGAGGTCCCTGTTAGCAAACTTCCCCAGTGCAATAACCTTTTGATTTCCTGACAAATGGTGCCAAGAGTGTTGATTGTGGAGCAAGGTGAGATCTTAACAACCTCAATTTCTTCTCCGTCAATCATGGTGCTTCCAATCGGTTCAATGGTGACAATCTTTGTTTTTCGTTGCTGAACTTCAATCCATATTAAAGCCTGGATTTCCAAAAGAATTGAACCCCGTTCTATCCTGTGTGTCCTCACACTTCCTGCGATACAAGAGCTCACTGCAACACTTACCATGTCAATTCACCTGGGTAAGGGTCTTCCTCTCCTTCATCAGTGATGTATCATTCCTAGCATTATGTCCCTGTCCAAGAAATAGCATCTAGTAACATGCCCAAAGTTTGTAATGTAAAGCCTCATGATTTGTGCCTCCAAAAAGTACTCTTGGTGTACTCTCTCCAAGAGTATCTGTTTGTTCTCTTGGCTATCTGTGGGATGTTGAATGTTGTTCTCCAATGCCATAGCTCAAAGGTGTATTCTTTTTCTGTCATCCTTATTCATTCTCCAGCTCTCAAATGCATAGCAAGTGATCAGAAAGACCTTGCCCTGAATGAGAGACACCTTAGTGCTCAAACTGATATACTCCTCAATAATTTGGAGAGGTACCTAACAGCAGAATTTCCCGGTGCAATACATCTCCTTATTTCCTGACTGCTCGTACCAATGGTGATAATTGTTGATCCAAGTAAGATGAAGCTGTGTCTTGATGAAAGTGAGGAGGACTTGAAGCACTTGTTGCAGAAGATCAAGGAGTGCAGCCTTCTATACGGATGGCATCTCAATGTCAAGAAAACAAAGATTCCTACCAGTGGACTAATAGATAGTGTCATGATGGATGGGGAGGAGTTTAAAACTGTCAATAACTTCATCTTTTGCGGTGTTCATGAATAATATTCTTGATATCCTCCCACAGCTCATCTGGTCTTTTTTCATTAATCTTCAAGACCTCAAATCTGTTCCTGAGATGGTTTTAAAATCCAGGTGGGACAGACTCAAGGTCATATTTGGGTTCCTGTGGAAGTGATTTATTCATCTTTAGATTTAGTTTAAACTTGCAAATGAGTAGTCAATGGTCTGTTCCACAGTCAGCACCTTTCCTAGTTTTCAAAGCTAATATTAAGCTTCTGTTCTGATTCTTGTGCATACCGACAGGTTCACTGAAATCCAGAGAGTTGTACAGGAGGAGATTGTTCATCCTTCTACCAAGAAGCATCTGATGAATTTGAAAAATATGTCTTTGAGATTGCTGCGCAGCTTCTTGACACCAGGCCAATAGTTCTCCTTGGTGAAGATGCATGATAATTCATGCAACATCAAGGATAATAGTGACAGTTAGTTAATAAAATTCTCACAATTAGAGGATTTTTTAACAAAAGGAATATTTAATCAGTTTTCTTGGTTAATCTCTAGGAAACAAGATCCCACAGCAGAAAGTATTACAAATGTCTATATCCTATAAAACTGAGTATCACCAGAGAGCTATGTCTTGATCAGTAAACTGGAGAATAGTAAAATAAGTCTGAGGGTTTTTAAAGACATCTGGAAGAGGCAAATCACTATAGATGATTTATGTGTTTCTCATGGTTCAAGCATGATGAACAAAGAGTAGTATTATTCCATATACCAGACAGGTCAACATACTTCGGATAATGAAATTCAAACTTATAAATACTTTATTATTAGGGAAAATTGGTAAGCAAGTGGTGTCACTTTGCCACCACAAACAAAAGTATCTCTTCAAACATTCAGGTTTATTTTTACCAACCTCAATTAGAGTATAAATCTTAATATTTTCATAGCTACATTGTTCTGCATGAATAGGAGAAGCTTTAAAGTGTATGAGATTTAATTGTTCAGTCATTTAACCAATTAGGTTGTAGAAAAGACATACTATTTTTTTTTTACTATCTTGCATTTCTCATTAAATCCAAACTCCGTAACTGTATAGAATCAGTCATGTACTCACTAAAATTCAGCAAAAATGAGGAGAGTCAACTGAGTAATGGATGTAACTAAGGAATTAAGGGATATCTAAGTGAAGGGAAAAGTTTAACGTATAAAATATATATTATGTATATATACATAAAACATTTAATTATCTCTATATAAAGATATCATCATATTAATTTGACTTCCCTTATAATTCCATTTAGAGTTTAATTGAGAGTCAAATACAAAGGCTTGTAATATTATTTCCTTTTGGACATGGAAAGGGAAATTTGGAAAGGCAGCTGAGAGGTTAGTAAATCAATCTGCAATTATAATTTTCAAGTATTAACTTCAGAAAATAGGGAATCAGAATTCATTAAAGAAAACAAACCAAGATTGTATAAATTGCATATATATTTATTTAGCCTATTTCTATTTTTATGTAAGAGAATGTATTTTCCCATCATTCTCATTTGCCTGCTCATTGAGCTGATCATTCATTTTGAAATGCTCTGCATTACCCTCTGCAAGTAATTCAGAGTAAAAAATTTTGATTAGTAGTTCTTTCTGCATCCTTTTTATCTCTCTCTCTTTTTTTTTTAGTCCTTGTTTTCAACTGTTAGGGTGATACTTTTGTTCTAGTTTTCTTTTTATGACTTATGATTGAGAGTAATATGTCTCATGTGAATCAATTATGCAGAGAATTGATCATTTTACCTAGACAAAAATAAATAATCTACATATTACTTTAGTAAGAAAAACCTTCCATAGATATTAAAAAGGGAAATAACTTAAAAGGCTGAAGGTATGCCAGCTTGGTAGCAAATAATGTAATTTTAATCTTTATTGGGGAGGAGAAAAGGCCTTCTTTCAAAGAATAGGGAGCTTTGCTTTGTCCTTAGACAGTTGCACTGCTAACCCATATGGTGCTGCCCTTCTGTGGATTTGAATCTGCCAGCAAATGAGCAGGAGAAAGATGAGCAATCTTATCCCATGCACTTTACATTTTAGTAAATCCTCCACAGTGAGTTGAGTTTTTGACAGATGGAACAAGAAGAAAAATCAAGGAGAAAAGTTGTTTTGAGAAAATAACGGATAATAGGAATAATCTGCTTCATGCTACAGACTCTCTCTTTTCCCCCCATTAATTTACATTGATCTCTGTTGATAATCTCTCTTCTTTCCTTAAAACTTATCTCTAGTTTTGCTTTACTGATTAGGTTAAAGGATTTTAATTTATTTCCCTGCTATGTAGTTTAATACAAATGTGTGTATATTTACCAAATCTGGAAAGAATATAGGAATAAAATGTTAAGATTAATGCAATACAAAGAGAAGAAAAATATTTTATGAAGAAAAGACATTTGAAGAAAAATTATTGTGGATGTTCCCTGCCTCCCCCCCATCCATTTTTATCTTTATTCTAATTATATTTTCCATTAAACTTAAAGTTGTTTATTTGTTGTTATATGCCATCTAGTCACCTGCCAATCATAGTGACCCTATGTACAACATCCCCAGACCCTGCTCTATCCTGTGCTAATCTCACTGTCTCCGACACACCTACCACAATTTGTATATTCATGGTAAGTTTCCTATCTTCAATAAGAAAATCCATTATAGTCTAAATCTAATACCTGTAAATTACTAGTCTTGTTACTGTTGATTGCCGGCAAGTCCAACATGATTCCTAGCTACCCTATGAATAAAAGATCTGAACCCTGTTATGTAACTATCATAGTTTCTCCAGAGACATGTTGTTTTGGAAGGTTCTACTTTATCCCTTCTACTATTTGTAAATATTTAATATTTAAATTTTTACATAATACTTGTAATATCTCCTTCCACCATAGATGTTTTCATATACTATATAACAACCACCAGGGAGCTTTTGTGGCTAGTTGTTAATGTTGTTAAATGTCATGTATACAAAGAATCCTTGGAGAAGGACATCATGCTTGGGAGGGTGGAGGGCAGGCTCAGGAGGGCAAGGCCCTCTGGGAGATGGATTGATTTGGTGACTGGGGCAATTGGGATGAGTGTGTCGGAGACAATGAGATTGGCACAGGACAGAGCAGAGTTTAGAGCTGTTGTACATAGGGTTGCTATGAGTTGCAAGCGACTTGACAGCACATAACAACAACAACAACAATTTAAAGAATGACTAAAAAAAAACTCTGATGATGAAAAGTTCCAAACTCTGTTTTAGCATTTGCCATCCTCATCTATTCTTACATACTTGAGCTCATTGCTACAGTCACTGTGTCAATCCATCTTTTCAATAGTCTTCTTCTCTTTTGCTGACCCTCCAATTTGTAAAGCATGATATCTCCAAAGAACAGCCTTTCCTGACAACATTCCCAAAGCACGTGAGATGCAGCTTTTCATCTTTGTCTCCAAGCAACACTCTGATTGCACTTTCTCAAATACATATCCGTTTGTTCTTTTGGAAGTACATGGAATATTCAGGCCTCTTCTTCATCACCACAACTCAAGAGTATCAATTCTTCTTTAATTTATCATTATTCATTGCCCATCTCTCAAATGCTTAGCAAGTGACTAAAAAGATCATTATCTGAATCAGAGGCATCTTACTATGCAGACTGATATCATTACTCCTCAGAAATTTGGAGTGTTCCCAAACTGTACATTTTTCCAGTGCAGTATGTCTCCTGATTTCCTGACTACTGATAACAAGTACACTGATTGTGGATCTAAATAACGTGAAGTTATTGACAGTTTCATATTCTTTCCATCTACCATGATGTTGACTATTGGTCTAGTTTTGGCAAGGACTTTTGTTTTATTGACATTGAGATGTAATCCATATTGAAGGTGGCTTTGTTTTACCTTCAT
Organism: Elephantulus edwardii; assembly: GCF_000299155.1. Lineage (NCBI taxonomy): Eukaryota > Metazoa > Chordata > Mammalia > Macroscelidea > Macroscelididae > Elephantulus > Elephantulus edwardii. The sequence continues at coordinate 1,356,001 of NW_006400097.1, read as the reverse complement.
CAGCAAGAACATCAAGTCCTCCTCACCATCAGCAAGCAAGGTTTGTTTCATATAAGGCAGATTGTTGGTAAATCGTCCTCAAATCCTAATGTCTTATTCTTCTTTCTAGAGTACAGCTTCTTAAATGAGTTCCTCACTATAAAATTAAAGAGTTACAGAGAAAGGATGTAATTCTAACACACAGCTTTCTTAATTTTAAACCATTTAACATTGCCTTATTCTATTCAAACAACTTCTTGGTCCTAGCATATGTCTCACATGAGCACAACAAAAAAGAGATGCTCTGATGTGCTCACCAGATTGTGCTAAGAAAACTGGATGAGAGCTACTGGCTACTTATCTGGAAGAGAAAGCTATTTCTTTCCCTTGGAAAAAAACCCAAAAAACAAAAAACCAAACAAAAGGTGATCCAACAGAATGTGGAAATTATCAAACATATCACTGATGTCAAGCAAAATCATACTGAAGATTATTCATAAATTAGTAGAACAGTGTACCAACAGAGAACTGCCAGAAAATTAAGAAGAGTTTAGAAGAGTTCATGGCACTAGGGATATTATTCCCAGTGTTAGATGAATCTTGGTCAAAATCAGATTACAAGAAGGAAGTCTATCTGTGTTTATTGACTGTTCAAAAGTATTTGATTACGTGAATCACACAAAAAAATTGTGGTTTACATTAAGAAGAATTTGAATCCAGAATACTTGATTGTGCTCATGACAAACCTAGGCCTAGAATGTTGTTGTTATGTGTCATCAGGTAATGCTGTTGTTGTTATATGTTGTTGAGTCACTTGAGACTCATAACGATTCTAAGTAAAACAGTCTTGAAATTTGCTTTATCCTGTGCCAACTTTCCTGTCTATGACACTCCTACTCTTAGTACCCCAGTCTTTTAACCAATACATCTCGTTAATGGTCTTCCTCTCTTGTACTGTCCCTCTACTCTCCCAAGCATGATGTCTCTCTCCAAGGACTGATCCCTTCTTGTAACATGCCCAAAATATGTTAGATAAAACCTCAGAATCCTTGCCTCCAAGGTGCAGTCTGGTTTCACCTTCTCTATGATGAACCTGTTTATTCTCCTGGCAGTTTATGGTATATTCAACACTCTTCTTCAGCACCACAGCTCAAAGGCATTAATTAATTATGTTTCTATCATCTCTAGTTATTGTCCAGCTCTCTTGATGCATAGCAAGCAATTGTGAAGATTATGGCCTGGTTCAGGAACACCTTAGTCTCCCAACTAACATAATTAATTGTTCCTCAGTACTCTGGAGAGGGCCCTGACAGCCAACTTTCCCAGGGACATCTGTTTCTTGATTTCCTGGCTGATGTTACCATGAGTGTTGATTGTAGAGTCAAGCAACTAGAGATCTCAATCTCTTCACCATCTATCATAATTTTGCCAGCTGGCCCAGTGACAAGAATCTTTGAAAACAATAGTTCTGAACTCTAGCTTATCCTGAGCCAACATTCCTACTTCTATTACCCCATGTACTGTGCCATCCATCTCATCCAGATTCCCTCCTGGACTGTTTTTCTACCCTTCCAAGCAAGATGGTATCTCCCGGCCACAAGCACAAAGCATGCCAGAGAGAGCTTAACAATCCTTGCCAACAGCCACCAGGAAGTGACTTGGTTCAACTCTCTCCAGGATAGACTTGATCTCTTAGCAGTCCATGGTATGTTCAATACTCTACTCCAGCACCACAAGTTTAAAGGCATTGATTTTTCTTCTTTCATCCTTAGTCATTATCCATCTCTCTGATGCATAGAAAGTAATTACGAAGAGCATGGCTTGGATTAGGCACACCTTAGCCTCTAGACTCACATCGTTACTCTTTAGTATGCTGGAGGGGGTCCTTGACTTTAGAGATACAGATTTTCATAATACAATTAATCTTATGATTTCCTGACTTCTGGTGCCGAGAGAGTTGATTATGGAACCAAGCAAATTGAAATTGTTAAAGCTTCAGTCTTTGCTCCATCTTCCATGTGCTGCCAGTTGACTCAGTAGTGAGAATCTTTGTGGTTTTCTGGGTTTTTTTTTTATGTAAAGCTTCAATGACTATTGAAAACTATATAATAGGAATCTATTTTCCAAACCAACCAAGGGAATATATCATGATTCAAATAAAAGGAAGGAATGAACGAAAGAACAAATAAATAAATAAATAGATAACTAAATAATTAACTAAACAAACAAATACATACATACATACATACATACATAATAAAAGGAGTCCATCAGGAATATACTATTTCTCCATACCTTTTCAGTCCATATGTGAAAACAGATCATTAGAATTGCTGGGCATTATGAATGAGTATGGAGTGAGGATTGGAGAAAGGATTATTAACACCCTGTGTTATGCAGATGACACAACCTCTCAGGCTGAAAATGGGGAGAACTTGAAGCATTTACTACAGAGGTCAAGGACTAGACTACAGCTTTCAATATGGGTTGTATCTCAACATCAAGAAAATAAAGATCTTCACCACCAGGTCAACAGGCAATGTTATGATAGATGGAGAAGTGATTGAGGTTGTTAACAATTTCATCTTGTTCAGATGCACAATAAATAGTCTTGACACCAGTAGTCAGGAAATTAAAAGATGAATCAAGAGTTATCTTACTGTTCCCATCTCAAATTACTGGAAGCTGGAAGAAGTTCGTGTAGCTTATTAGTTCTTTGCATTACAAAACAGGACTTTGGATAGAGGTTGGTTCATCATATCAATGAATATTTATTTTCTTTGTACTTTTTCCCCCACACAGAAAGACTAATAGTTGCATCTCCAATGACTGCTTGGAAGCTTTTACGATGTCAGTGGCTACTCACAAAAGTAACATGTAGGATGTTGCTTTTGTGGAATATATTATACCCTCTGAATTCTTGACTACTGTTTCACTGGGCATAAACTTATTCATTTTATCACAGCTTACAACAGAAACTAAATCTTTTGCAACTTCAATATTTTCTTGTTTATCATAGTATTGCTTATTGGTCCAGTTAGGAATAATTTTCTTTTCTCTATTTTGAGATTCAATTCGTACTGAAAGCATAGGATTTGATTTTCATCTGTAAGTACTTCAAGTTCTCATAGCTCTTGTTGCTGTTATGTGCAATCAAGTCGCTTGCAACTGACAGCAACTCTATGTACAACAGCCCTAAAGCCGGCTTTGTCCTGTGCCAATCACAGCATCTCTGACACACCAACCTCAGTTACCTCAGTCACTGAATCAATTCATCTCATAGAGGGTCTTCCTCTCCTGCGCTGTCCCTCCACCCTAACAAGCATGATGTTCCTATCCAAGGACCAGCCCCTCCTTACAACATGTCCAGAGTATGTCAGACGAAGCCTCAGAATCCTTGCCTCCAAGGAGCCACCCAGTTTAACCCTCTCCAGGATGAATCTTTTTGTTTTCTTAGCTGTCCAATGTACACTCAATACTCTTCTCCAGCACACAGCTCAAAGGCATCAGTTCTCCTTCGATCCTCCATAGTCATTGTCCAACTCTCTGATGCATAACAAGTGATTGCAAAAACGATGGCCTGTATCAGATGCACCTTAGTCTCCAGAGTGACACCATTGCTCTTCAGTATTTTGCACACAGACTTTCCCAGCAATAAGTCTTTTAATTTCTTGCCTGTTGATGCCAAGAGTGTTGACTGTGGAGCCGAGCAAACTGAAGCTGTTAACAATCTTAATCTCTTCACTATCCATCCTGATGCTGCCAATTGGTCCAGTGGTCTTTGTCTTCTTGACGTTGAGCCTTAGTCCATACTGAAGGCTGCAGTCCTTGACCCTCTGCAGCAAGTGCATGAGGTCCTCCTCAGTTTGAGCAAGCAGGGTTGTGTCATCTGCATAATGCAGATTTTTTATAGATCTTCAACCAATCCTGACACCACACTTCTAGTCATAGAGCCCAATCTCCCGGATAATCTGTTCTGTATACAGGTTGAAAAGGTATGGAGATAGGACACATCCCTGGCGTACACCCTTCCCAATTTTGAACCATGCAGTCTTTCCTTGCTTCGTCTGACGACTGTCTCCTGGTTCAAATATAGGTTTGGCATTAACACTATCAAGTGTGTTCTGGGATTCCCATTCTTCTCAGAGTCAGCCCCAGTTTGTTATGATCCACAGAGTCAAATGAGTTTGCATAATCAATGAAGCACAGATAGACATTCTTCTGGTGTTTCCTGCTTCCAACCAAGATCCACCTAACTTTAGCTACAGTATCTCTAGTACCACGACCCCTTCTATACCCAAACTGGAATTCTGGCAGTACTCTGCTGATGTGCTATTCTAGTCGTTTTTGGATAATCTTTAGTATAATCTTGCTTGCATGTGAAATCAATGATATTTTTCTATAGTTTCCACACTCTGTTGGGTCATCCTTCTTTGTGATGGGAACAAATATAGATCTCTTCTGGTCAGTTGGCAAAGTGGTTGTTCTCCAGATTTCTTGGCACACTTGGAGAGTACATCCAGGGCAGCATCTTGTATCAGTTGCATATTTCAAGCTATTAAATAATCTTTTTTAAATCCTGATTCTGAGCTCTTCATATAGCACAATTTTTCAGGTTATCATATGCTTATCAGCATTAATGCTTGTACATGCTTGTGCAATGAGCATCCATTCTTGTGCAATGAGAATGCAGTATTATTGCCATTATTTTTAAGTGTTGTTGTTGTCATATACGACTCATAGCAACCCTGTGAGAATTTGATCTGAGCCCTGTCCTATCTTTCCAACCCTCGTTATTGCTTACATACTTGAGCCCATTGCTGTAATCACTGGATATTTTTCTCTTTTGACAACCCTTTATTTTTTTCAAGCATGATGACATTTTCCAAGGAAAAGCCTCTCATAACAACATTGCCAGAGTAGGTGAGACAAAGCTAGGAGCTTATTTTCTTCAAAGAAGCATTATGCTGCACTTTCTCCAAAACAGATTAAAGTCTAATGTTTGTTGGACTATGTTGTTATAAGGCTCAGCTACACTCTTAAGGCCATGTAACACAGTTCCCACTATGCTTTCAGTCACTTACACTCAGTACTTCAAGTGCAATAGTTCATTTTGCATTTCTGATTCCCTTTCTAAGTTATCAGCTATTTTGAGAAATTACTGCAGTTTCTCCTTTATCTGTATTCTTGCCTAAAGAAAAGGAAATATAGGATGAATCTAATAATTTGAAGAAATTCTGTCTAATAATTTAAAGAATTTCTTTCATTCTCCAATGTGCATTCACTAAATATCTCCTATTATTTTTATTTTTGTTAGTTTGCCTACCAAGTTCATAGCATTATGTTTCATACTACTCTTAGTTTACATTGTGTGTCATCTAATCACTCTCATGCATTATGTTTTATATAATTAATTACCATTGGACATTGTCCACCATTTAAAGTTTAGAACATAGGTTTATAAATTTATAAAATTGATAATTTTGTTCTATTTTTATTTCTTATTTTCTCTTCTATTTCTCTTTTATGAGAAATTAAAATATGGATTTTAAGCTGATCAATTGAAATAATTTTCATGACTTAAAAATATACCCCCAAGTTTACCACTCAAAATGGAAATCTTCAAACATCTTCCCAAATCTTATGACTCAGATTTTTATTATAGACAGGTAAGTACTCCAGTATATAATACATTTGTAGGAGTTAGAATTTCTAAAAGCTTTACTCAAACTCTTTCTTACATTATTCTTTCCCTATATTTTCTGTCAAGGTGAATTCATGCATTCTCAGTCATGGTCTTGCCATTCACTTATTCACTCTTCCAAAAAAAAATGAGATAAAAGCTAACAAATTCTTGTCTTTCCATAAAAATTTAAATCTATTAACTCAATAAGTCTTATGGCTCTACTTTTCTAAAACCATCATGGTTTTTCTAATAACGCTTAAATTTCTCTATTATCTACTATTCTTAGGAAAGCTAGCTTGACATCAATTTTCCCCAATTTTTCCTCTGATTTATTAGTATAAATAAATCATTAGAGAAGATGGGGTCTATGAATAAGAGTGTGGAGTGTGACTAGAGGAAGACTAACCAACAAATTGTGTTATGCCGATGAAAGTGAGGAGGATTTGAAATACTTGCTATAGAAGAATAATGATAACAGCCTTCGATATGCATTACCAGCAGTAATGTAATAGGAGTCTGCAGTTCAGAACTTCTCCAAATTATTAAGGAGCAGTGATATTAGCCTCTTAGTCTAAGCATAGGTTTAACACAAGCACAATTAAATGTTCTAGTACACCTATTCTTCTCAAAGTTAGTCATAATTTCCGATGATTGACATAGTCAAATACCTTTGCTTGGGAAATCAAGCACAAATAGACTTTCTTCTTGTATTCTTTGCTGTCAGGGTCCATCTAACATCAGCAATGACATCCTGGTGTTATGTCCTCTTCTAAATCCAGCTTGAACCTCTGATAGTTCTCTATTTATTATTTTAGTTGTTTTTTCAATGATCTTCAGCAAAATTTTGCTTGCATATGATACTGATTATATTGCTTTATAATTTCCACATTCTGTTGGATCAACATTCTTGGGAATTGGGAACAAATATGGACCTCTTCCAGGCAATCAGCCAGACAGCTGTCCTCCAAATTTCCTGACTTACACTGGTGAGCACATTTGGGGCAGCATGTGCCATTTGAAACATGTCAATTGGTATTCCATTAATTCCTAGGGCTTTACTTTTTTTGCCAATGTATATTTAAACCTCTTCCTTCATTATCATTAGTGTTCACTCATATAGTATTTACTGAAACATTTCAGTGTGAACCAATTCTTTTTGGTTCAGCAAATCTATATATTTTCTTGATCTTTTTCTTATGCTTGCTGGATCATTCAAGATTTTATCCTCATCACCTGTAAGTATTTCAACTACAGGCTTGAATTTGTACTTTAGTTCTTTTAGATTGAGTAATGCTGAATGAGTTCCAGCCATTTTATTCGCTCATTCTAGGCCTCTGTGTAACATGTTATAATACTTTGCTTTCTCTTCTTGAGATTCCCTTTGAAAGCTTCTGTTCAGCTCTTTTACTTCAACATCTCTTCCCTTTGTTTTGTTTTGTTTTTAAATTCTAGTACAATTTTTGAGGTTTTTATTCCGCCCCCCATCTTTTAGTTACATTTTGCTCTTTTATGAATAGTATCTTTGATGTCAATATTCACAACTCATCTGGTTTTTGCTCATTTGGTATCCAATTCTTCAAATCTATTCCTAAGAAGATATCTAAATTTCAGTGGAATAGACTCAAGACCATATTTTGATTCTCAACAATTTGTTTTCATATTTTTAACCCTCTATTTGAGCTTGCACATTGGTAACCAATGATGTATTTTACAGTTAGCACTTGGCCTTATTATGACTATGGTGACACACCAAATCCTTTCATAGATGTATTCATTCTGCTGATTCCTTTGTAGTTCATCTGGTGATGACTCTGTAAGATTGCCATTTGTGGTTGGTTTTGTTTGTTTATTTTTTTTTTTTATAAAAGGTGTTTGTGTTGAATATGTTATTGAACATACAGAATTCAGACATTCTATTTCTGGCCTCATTTCTATCACTTCTACCCGTCTTTACCTCTCTACTCCCCTCCGCCACCCCCAGCAACTGAACATATCTTATTAGTTATTCTTCTATTTTATTTTTTTAATAATGGTCTTAAGCAGTATTTGTCATTTTATGTCATATTTGTCATATTGTGCAGTATTATGACAGCATAATACTCTCCAATCTCTCCCAAGTTATGCAGTATTTTTCAAAATCATTGCTCCTGTGTGCTGCATAGTATTTCCAGTGTGAATGTACTACACTATCTCAATCCATTTGATTATGGTTGGACATTTGGACTGTTTCCATTTTCTTGCAACAGTAAATAATGCTTTTATGAACATTGTTTGCTGATATGAACATTCTTTTACAAATCTTCATTTAAATCTCAGTCCTAATTTCCCTTAGATATTGTTCTAGTAGTTGAATACTTGGTTCATTTCGAGTTTCTATGTTCAACTTTTTTAGGAATTGCTAAACTGTCTTCTGGAGTGATTGTACCGTTTTATAATTCCACAAACAGTGTAAGAGAGTTCTCATCTCTCCATATCCTCGCCAACATTTATTGCTTGCTCTCCTGATAAACTTTGCCACTGCTACTGGGGTGAGATGGTATCGCATTGTGGTTTTGATTTGTGTTACTCTTATTGCCAGTGATTTTCAGCATTTTGTCATATGTCTGTTGGCAATCTTGATGTCTTCTGTAAAAAGCCTTTTCATGTCTTTTTCCCGTTATGTACTAGGGTTATTAGTTTTTTCTTTTTTTTCTTCTAGAAGCTTTTGTTATAGGATCCTTGACTGAGACAGTATTGTCAAATGTTTTTTCCCAGTTGGTAGGTTTTCTTTGTGCCATGTTGTAAAAAAAGTTTTGATGAAACAGAGAATAATCTTTAGAAATTAACCTTCATCAATTTTATCTGTGCAGATTGTGCATTTTTAGGTATATTTCACAATCACTTCATACCATAACGTAGGCTTTTCTGAGTTTGGTCTTAGTTTGTCTTTTATGAACTTTATAATTTTTGGCTTTATTCCCAATTACCTGGTATACATCGAGTTGATTTTTTTTGTACAGTGTGACATGCTGATTCTGTTTCAGTTTTCTTCAGATAGCAGTCCAGTTTTGCCAACACTATTTGCTGAAGAGATTGTCTTTTCCCCATTTAGAAAGTTTTATTTCCTTGTCAAATATCAGTTTACCATTGTTGTTGTTATGTGCCGTCGAGTAGTTTCCGACTCATAGCGACCCTATGCACAACAGCCCTAAACCCTGCTCTATCCTGTGCCAACCGCTCTGCCTCTGACACGCCCATCCCGATTACCCCAGTCACTGAATCAATCCATCTCATAGAGGGTCTTCCCCTCCTGCGCTGTCCCTCCACCCTCCCAAGCAGGACCTGTCCCTCCTGGCAACATGTCCAAAGTATGTCAGACGAAGCCCCAGAATCCTTGCCTCCAAGGAGTAGCTTGGTTTAATCCTCTCCAAGATGAATCTCTTTGTTTTCCTGGCAGTCCATGGTATATTCTGTACCCTTCTCCAGCACCCACCACAGCTCAAATGCATCCACTCTCCTTCTGTCCTATGCACAACAGTTTACCATAGATGGGTTAATTTCTTGGTACTCAAACCATTTGTCTATGTGATTGTCATTGTACCAGAACCACTGTGTGGTAGATTTTAAGGGCAGAGCTTGTTATGACTCCAACTTCAGGGAGTGCTGTAACTCCAACTTCATTTTTTGTTTTTCATATTTGCTTTGTTTATTCAGGGTCTCTTTTCTGTCCAAATAAACTTGACAAGTTCCCTTTCAACCTCCTTGAAAAAATAATGAATTTGGTATCTGTATTGGGATTGCACTGAACATGTAGATTGGTTTTGATAGAACTGCTATTTTCACAGTATTTTCTTTTCCTGTCCATAAACAGGCCACATTTTTACACTTATTTAAGTATTTTATTGTGTCTCACAGATATGCTCTATAGCTTCCTTTATATAGGTCTTTTGTGTCTCTTATTATATTCACTCCTAAGTAGCTCGATTTGTGGTTGGATATTGTAAATGAAAATGTTTTATTTCCTTCTCTCAGTTATCTGTGTTACTGTAAAGAAATTAAATTGATTTTTTAAAAAATATTGATCTTGTGTCAGTTTTGTTGTTGTTGAGTCCTTGGGGTTACTGTATAAACTCTCATATCATTTGCCTATAGCAATAGTTTAACTATCTCTTTGACAATCTGAATGCCTTTTAATCCTTTTTTGTCATATTTCTTTAGCAAGTATTTCCAGTACAATATTGGATAGAAGTGGTGACAGTGAGCATTCTTGTCTGTTCCTGGTTCACAAAGAAACTGCTTTTAGTCTTTCTCCATTGAAAATTATGTGGACGCTTGGTTTTGCATATATACTTTTCATTATATTGAGGAAATTTCCTTCTATTCCAATTTTGTTGAATGTCTTAATCATGAAAAGTGTTGGATTTTGTCAAATTTCTTTTCTACATCAATTGGTGGAATCATGTGGGAAGATTATACTGAAAATTATCCCAAAACCACTAGAACATCACATCAACAAAGAACTGCCTAAAGTGGAGGCTAGGTTTAGAAGAGGTCATGGTACTAGGGATATTATATTAACTGGATCTTGGCGGAAAGCAGAGAGTATCAGAAGAATGTATATCTGTGTTTCATTGACTATGCAAAAGCATTTGACTGTGTGGATCACAAAAAACTGAGGCTAACTCTGATAAGCATGGGAATCCCAGAACACTTAATTGTGTTTTTGCAAAACCTGTATTTGGACCAGGAGGTAGTTGTCAGAAAAAAAAGCAGAGAAACATAGAATGTTTTAAAGTCAGGAAAGATATATACCAAGAATATGTCCTATTTCCATACCTTTCACTCTATATATGGAATATGTCATCCTGGAGAAAGAGTGTGATATCAGGATTGAAGGGAAATTAAGTCTTATGCAGTTGACACAACCCTGCTTGCTGAAACTGAGGAAGACCTGAAACACTTGCTGCAGAAGGTCAAGGACTGTAGTCTTCAATATGAATTGAAACTCAACATCACAGAAATAAACATTTGGTAATACCATCTCAGACAAGAGTCTTATAACAAAAGTTTACAGAATACTCCTGTGCTTCTATGAGAAAAAGATTGATAAACCAACTACAAAATGGGCAAAAGACATGGAAGAATTTTCACAGAGGAAGATACTCTAATAGCAAACAGACACATGATGAAATGCTCCACATCACTGGCAACAAGAGAGATGCAAATCAAACCACAATGAGATAATATCTCACTCCAGTAACAGTGACAAATATTAACAGGGCAGCAAGTAATAGAGTTTAGAGAGGATGTGGCGAGGAAGGAACTCTTATACATTTTTCGTAGGATTGTAAAATGGTGTAAACATTCTGGAAGGCAGTTTGGCACTTCCTCAAAAAGCTAAACATAGAAATTCCATATGACCCAGCTATTCTACTACTTGGAATATACCCAGAGAATATGAACACTAAAGCACAAACTGAGTTTTGCACACTAGTGTACATAGCAGCATTATTCACCATTGTAAGAACATGTAAACAGCCCAAATTTCCAACCACAAAGTAATGGATTAAGAAATTATGGTATATTCACACAATGGAATATTATGCAGCACTCAGGAGCAATAACTTTGTAAATTATTACCTAACTAACTCAGTCCCAGAAGGATAAATATATTGTATAAAATCATTATTGTAGAAAGAGATAAGGATCCAGGAGGGATGGAAGAGACTGGAAGCAGAGGGATGCGGATGTTCAGGGGAAGGGGGAGATTAATCATTGGGATATATAATTTGATACATGAGGGGTGAGGGAAATTTAAAGAATTTGTTCTAACTTGTATTCAAATTTTTGCAAATAAACTAGTAGGACGAAAAAAAAAATACAACTGGCCAATTGGTAGGATCATGATAGACAAGAAGAGATTGAGTTTGTTAACAGCTTTCATTTGCTTGGCTCCACTATCCACACTCTTGGTTCCAGAAACCAGGAAATTAAAAAATGAATTGCGTTAGAAAAGTCTGCTGTCAGGGACCTCTCCAGAGTACTGAAGAGCAACAATGTCAGTCTGGAGACTACTGTGAGTCTGAGACAGGCCATAGTCTTTGCAATTACTTGCTATTTGCCAGAAAGTTGAACAATGCCAAGGGATGATAGGAAGATAATTGTTGCCTTTGAGCTGTGGTGATGGAGAAGAGTATTAAATATACCATGGACAGCCAGGAGAACAAACAGGGTCATCATAGGGAGGGTAAAACAAAGCTGTTCCTTGCAGGGAAGAATTCTGAGGCTTCATCTGACATACTTTGTGCACATTGCAAGGAGGGACCAGTCCTTGGAGAGGGACATCTTGCTTCAAAAGGTGGTGGGATAGTGCAAGAGGGAAAGATTACATGGATTGATTCAGTGACTGTGATTATGAGTGTGAGCGTATCAAAGACATTAAGATTGGCACAGGACAATGCAGGGTTCAGGACTGTTGTACTTAAGGTCACTAAGAGTTGTAAGTGACTCGATGGCATATTACAACAACGGAGAAGAGTGCCTACACTTCTTGTAATTCTAAGAATAAGATTTGTCTTATTCTATTGATCAGTTATTTATGCATATAAGCTCATGTATATTAATTTTGTATCTCAAATTATAAACTAAAACTTACTTGTGTTTGAATGTTTTTTTTTTCAATTTTTATCAATTTTGTTGTTATCCTGTACTATCAAGTCAGAACTGATTCATTGCTGACCCTTTAGAGGCTTTTTAGAAACAGTAGATTTAATGTGAGATTGTACATCTTTCACCCAGTGAGCAGCTGATGAATTCCTTACCATAAAACCACCAGCAGTATCTCTTTTAAAAATAATAACCTCTTTCATCAATAAAATAATTCTTTATATTCTTCTTCATTTTTGCTCTGTTTCCCCCTGTCTTTCTCATCTCTAGTCCCTGATAGCATAGTAAATAAACAATTTATCATTTATCTACGGTATAATATCATTAATTACCTAAGAATATGTTTCAGTTATCAATTTAAAATTTGATAAACTACTTTTCATCATTTGATTTCTTGAGGAAACTAATTTAACAATAAGGTATTATTAAAATGTATACTATGGTGGAAATTGCAAAATATAAAAAAGAATCTATCAAGCCATCTGTTGGAAAAATTTTCGATACTTAAAAGACTTTCTTTTCCCTGACACTTGTATGTCTCTCCCACCTCTCATATGCTGCTCGAAATATGACAGCTGCCATGGGTGATTAGATCTCTCACCTGAAACTCTAAATTCCACATGCTTAGGAGATCATTTTATCTAAAATAATATATAGCCATGGAAAGGCTACCTATATTTATACATGGATATATCTGTATATTGCCACCAAACTACAGAGGAAGCCTCAATATGTCAGTTGCATTTGACAGAGGATTTACTTATTGTTTTAATTTTTCAAAAGGGCATGAATATTTTTATACTTTTTCTAAATTTACATTATCTCCTTAGTGTTGAATGCCATTTTCTAAAAAAGAATTTGATTTGAAGAAATAGTTGGTTTAATATCTTGATTATTAATGATCATTATAACAAAATCATATAAACAAAAGCAATCTCTAAAATATTCTAATAACCTATTTCTTATTTTTTTCAGTCTTTCTTATAAGCTGTTAGGAAGCTTAAAGATGTAAAGCTGTGCAGTGAATTGGCAGGAAACTTTAAAAACTAAGTCCATAATTTACATCTCTTATAGCGGAGTTTAGGGCTGTTGTACATAGCGTCGCTATGAGTCGCAGGCGACTCGACGGCACATAACAACAACATATAAAAAGAGTAAAACTATTAATTGCTTAATTAATTTGTATAGTAATCAAGTAAAGCAAGGAAATAAAATACTGCAAATAGGACTTGAAATAGATACAAAATGTTCATAACTACAATACTCTCAAATATAGGGCTAAAGATTTCAGATATTTGTAATGGTTCAGTCTGGTTTGACCCCTTGCTTAAAGTATGCATTTACACTCCAATATAATGAATAACCATCTACATTTTAACAAGGTTCCCTGTTAATGGAATGTAATAGTTTGAAGTTGTGAAAATTTTGCCATATAAACCAAAATCTACATACATGCAATTTTGTTTTAATAAGTATTATTATTCTTTGTTTAGAATTTGGATGATTGATTAATATCATCTTTTGATTAAATGACCATATGATACTTATACTTAGTAGTTTGTGTAAAACTGATAACAATTCCAAGAAGGTTAAAGCAATTTTTATTTTTTATATTAAAATATATTCATTTCTTTTCTATTAATAATTAGTAAGTAATGAAAATTATTATTTTGTGTGTGTGTCATTGTGTACTGTCGAGTTGAAGCTTAACCCAGGCCTGAACCTCCAGCAGATTTCCACAGACAGTCAATCACGGAGGAGGAGATTACCCTTCTTAATATTCTAGAGCAGCTGGTAGATTCAGATAGTGTACCTGAGCATTGACAGCACAATCCTTACCACTAAGCCACCAGAGCTCCCTCTTATTTTAATCTTCTTGTGTACTGTGGAGTCAGAATCAACTCATAGCTGATCCTCCAGAGACAATAAATTGCAAGGAGAGAGATTGCCCATCCTTCTCCTTTGGAACTGTTAGTGGGTTCTAATCATAGCTTCTCACCATTAGGTGACCAGAACTCCCTATTATTTTGCTAGTAAGTAAAATTAATTTTAAAATATTGAGTAATCTCTAATTATTTTAGAGAAGTAAGGCTAATATAATAATTCACTGAGCATATTCTTCCAAACAAAGTTGGCATATGATTAATGTAGTGAAGTTTACTATAACGATAGGGATGAGATAATCACACTTGAATTACAGTGCCTATAAATGTCAAAAAACCTGCACACCAACTTCCTGACTTATTGCAGTTATCTTTAGCTCTGTTGTTGTTATGCTAATGTTCAATCAAGTCACCTGTGACTGATAGCAACTCTATGTACCATAGCTCTGAACTCTCTCATATCCTGAACCAATTTCATTGTCTCCGACATACCAACAATCATTATTCCAGTCATTGAGTCAATCCATCTCATCCATGATCTTCCTCTCCTACACTGTCCCTCCACCCTTATAAGCCTGATGTCCTTCTCCAAATACTGGTCCCTCCTAGCCATGTGCCCAAAGTATATGAAACAGAGCTACAAAATCCTTGCCTGCAGGGAGCAGCATGGTTTCACCCTCTCCAAGACAGGTCTGTGTGTTCTCTTGGCAGTTCATAGTATGTTCAATACTCTTCTCCAGAACCACAGCTCAAGGCATTATTGTATAATCTTTGTCATTGTCAGGCTCACGGATACATAGGAAGTAATTGCTAAAACAAAGACCTGAATTAGCCACATCTTAGTGTCCAGACTGACAACGTTGCTTTTCAGTAATCTAGAGACAGCCAACTTTCCCAATGCAATTTGTGTTTTGATTTACTGACTCCTGGTGTCAAGATTGTAGAATGCAGCAAGTTGAAATTGTTAACAATCTCAATCTCTTCTCGCTTTATCATGATGCTGCCAATTGTCCCAGTGGTGAATATTTTTGTTTCTTGATGTTGAGCTTTAATTCATATTGAAGATTGCAGTCCTTGATCTTCTGCAGTAAATGCCTCAATTTCATCAAGAAAGGATGTGCCCTCTACATAATGCAGGTTGTTGATGAGTCTTCCTCTTTAGCTAATATCTCCATTAACTCAAGTTTCTATTAATTTCAAGCTGAAGTTGAAGAAAATCAAATGAAATCACAGTAACCTAAATATGACCTTAAGAATATTCCATTCGAGTTTCAAAACCATCTCAGGAACAGGTTTGAGGCCTTGAACACCAATGAGCATAGACCAAATGAGCAGTGAGAGGGTATCAAGAATATTATCCATGAAGAATGAAAAAGATCATAACAAAAGGTGAAGAGGAAGAAAAGACCAAGATGGATGTCAGATGAGATTCTGAATTTTGCCTTTGAAAGCCGAGAAGCCAAAGCTAAGGGAAGAAATCAAGAAATTAAAGAGCTGAAGAGAAAATTTCAAAGGGCAGCTTGGGATGACAAAGCAAGATACTATAATGAAATGTGCAAAGAGCTGAACTCAGAAAATCAAAAGGGCCAAACTTGCACTGCATTTCTCGAATAAAATATTCAAACCGTGAGTGGAAAGAATTAAAGATGCTTTAGGAAGAGTGTTAAATGGTCCAAGAAACATTGAAAGAAGATGGAAGGAGTATACAGAGTCACTGTACCAGGAGGAATTGACTGACACAGAAGAATTTAATAAAATAATACATGAGCAAAAGCCTATAATGGTAAAGAAAGAAGTTCAAATTATTCTGAAAGAACTGGCAAAAAAAAAAAAAAACAACAACAACAAGGCTCCAGGAGTTGATAGCATACCAATAGACATATTTCAACACACAGATACTGCCCTGGATGTGCTCACTAAGTTGTGCTAAGAAATTTGGACGACAACCACCTGACCAACTGGCTGGAAGAGATCAAAATTTGTTCCCAGTCCAAAGACAGGTGAACTGACAGAGTGCAGAATTTATTGAACAATATCATTAATATCACAAGCAATTAAGATTCTGCTGAAAATTATCCAAAAATGACTGGAGGAACACATCAACATAGCACTGCCAGATGTGTAGGCTGGGTTTAGAAGATGTTGTGCTACTAGGGATATTATAGCTAATGTTAGATGGATTTTGGCAGAAAGCAGAGAGTACCAGAGGACAGCCTTTCTGTGCTTCATTGACTTTGCAAAGGCTTTTGACTGCGTGGATCACAAGATGTGGCTGACTCTGAAAAGAATGGAAACCCCAGAGCATTTGATTGTTATTATTTGAAATCTATACTTGAAACCTTTACACACTTAAACTACCAGAAGTCCAGGCTGGTTTTAAAAGGGGTCGTGGTACTAGAGATATTGTAGCTGATGTTAGATGGATCTTGGCTGAAAGCAGGGAATACCAGAGGAATGTCTATCTGTGTTTCATT
>NW_006400097.1:1326223-1338244 GCF_000299155.1 Elephantulus edwardii | reverse complement strand
ACAACAACAACAACAACAACAACAACAACTTGAAACAAGAGTCAATCATCAGAACAGAGCAAGGAGACATTGCATAGTTCAAAATCAGAAAGGGTGTCCGTCATGGATGTATTCTGTCTCCATACTTTTACAATCTGTATGCAGAACAAATCATGTGGGATGCTGGGCTATATAAGAAGTGTGGCATCAGGATTGGTGGAAGATGTATCAACAACCTGCGTTACAAAGATGACACAACCCTGCTTCCTGAAACTGAGAAGGACCTGAAGCACTTGCTATTGAAGGTTAAGGACTGCAGCCTTAAATAAGCATTGAAGCTTAACACCAAGAAAACAAAGATTCTCGCCACTAGGCCAATTGGTGGCATCATTAGGGATGGTGAAGAGATAGAGATAGATAACAGTTTTCGTTTGCTTGGCTTCACAGTCAACATTCTTGATACCAGGAAATCAACAAGAGACAAATTGTATTGGGCAAGTCAGCTCTCAGGGACCTCTCCAGAGTACTGAAGAGCAATGACGTCAGGCTGGAGACTAAAGTGCTCCTGATCTGGGGCTTAGTCTTTTCAATTGTGTGCTATGCATCGAAAAGCTGGACAGTGACTAGGTATGACAGAAAAGAATTGATGCCTTTGAGCTGTGGTGCTGAAGAAGAGTGCTGAATATACCATGGACTGCTAGGAGAACAAACAGGTTTGTCCTGGAGAGGATTAAACTGGGCTGTTGCTTGGAGCCAAGGATTCTGAAGCTTCCTCTGATATTCTTTGGGCATGTTGCAAGGAGGGACCATTCCTTGGGGAAGGACATCATGTGTGGGAGAGTGGAGAGAAAGCTCAGGAGAGAAAGAACTTAGAAAAGATGGATAGATTCAGTGATTGGAGTAATGGGAGTAGGTGTGTCACAGACAGTGGCACAGGATAGAGCAGGGTTTAGGGTTCTTGTTCATAGTGTCACTGTGAGTTGAAAGTGACTCGAAGGCACATAGTAACAGCAGTGAAAAGACATGATTTATTCTGGAAACCTAATTTCAAGGGAAATATATCAAACCATTTCTTGGAGTATTTGTAGAAGTAACCGTTGTTTATTTTTCCTAAGCTGTCTAGACAAATAAACTTAAAGACTATTATACAGTTCACACATGATATGTCATAATATATAGGAACATGCATCCTACAATAATCCTCCCCACTAACTCCATCTTGAGAAACAACCTGAAGGAGCATAACACAGGAAGAACTAAAAAGACACACACTACTTAAGCCAAATAATAAACTGAATCTTGCTTCCTGATTGGACACCCAGCACTGGACACACTCTGCATTTCCAAGCTCACAAGAAACAGTCCAGTCACATGGCCTTTTGCTCTGTGAAGTGCTTACTGCCTCATGCATCCCTGGCAAGCCTTCTGCCCTGAGTCCTTCACAATAAAAGTGACTTCCCTTCTTGAAATTCAGGTTGAGCCCCTTGGTTGAACCTATACTACTTCACCTACATAACACAATCTAAATTTAAACTTCCCCTGGTCTCTTCCCAGAGCATTTTAAGGCTGGCCTCTAAGCTGTGATTTAGGGATAGAGTTAGTGAGGATGAAGAAATGATACAGAATTCAATGTAGAGTTCTTAATTTTATTCAGTTTAGAACCCTATCCCAATAAAATTGAAAACGATTTGTTAGATGAGACTAACACTCCTGGATTCTATAAACTCTTTGCTATGTATTCCAATTAAAACTTTTTATTTGAATCTAGATTCATTTTCAATTTATGTGACCATTTGAAAATAACAGGGAAATAATAGAACTCACAGTTTAATTGTGACCTTGATCATAGGTTAATCAAACCCGTGTGACTCTGCTGTTATTCCTGGGTGTCTATTGTAACCTTCTGAAGCAGTGTGAATTCTAGCAGGGCTTACAATTTTTTAAAAATTTTTTAAATTATTAATTTCAATGAAAATTTACAAAGACTTTGGATTTCCATTCATTCATTGTTGCACTTTTCTCCCTGCCGCCCCCCAAATAAAGAAAAAATTCTTTTATTGTTTTACAATCCCTCCCCCTAGGTCCAGTCCACTATGCAGCTTTATAATTTCTTTTAAAAAAGTTATATTATTTTTCAGTTAATTTGATGATTGATGAGTGTAATGTCCATAAACTTCTCCACAGGAGATAGATCGGCAATCACCTTCCTTGTGATTTGTTGTTGTTGTTTACCTTGGAGTAAAGAACCAACCCCTACCTGACCCTTGCTCAGGTTTTCAGAGACAGGTAATTGCACGGGAGGATATTGTCCATCCTTCTGCAGAGCAGTTGGAGGGATTTGAACTGTGTGTCTTTGGGATTGCAGCACAGTTTCCTGCCACTGGTGTCAGCTCTAGGTTGATTCTGACTAGATGGCACATAGCAAGAATGTCTGGAAAGAATGTTGTTTGCTTGGATGTATAAAATTACCAAGAACTATTTAAAAATGTGAAAATGCAAGACCATTATAATAACACCCACTTTTGCCCACATATATTTGCTAAATTTTTTCCTGAACCTTATGAATATGTAAAAAATGCATGCATATTATATAACTGTTTTATTCAAAATATTTTTCAGCCTAAAAGACTCTCAAATATTGTGTAGAATTTCCATATTTATGTAATTTACTGCTACAGATCTGTATTAGAAGCAAATATATAAATAGATTAAATTAAAGGAACAATATTTAGTAATTCGATTTGTGATAATTAAATATATGTAAATATTGTTGGATCCATCAAGGTAGGTAGAATTAATTCATAACTGACCCTTTAGTGGAATTTCAGAGATTGACTATCAGATGAGAGGAGATTATTAATCATTTTCCCTCAGTGCAGCTGGAGGAATTGAACTACCTACCTTTGGTTTGATAGCACAACTTCTTATCATAACCCACCAGAGCTCTGTCATGTTGTCATTAGATGCAAATAAGTTTCTATTTTTTACTGATTATGACTGAAGCAATAGAGTAGAACAGTAATATAGAATTTTCTTCACTGTGATCTGGATGGAAGCAAGTCACCAAGGCTTTCTCCCATGGGGTGAATAGGTACCTTTGAACATTTAGTCTGTGTTTTGGTAGCAGAAGGGCATATAATTATTGTTTATTGTTATTGTTTGGTGCTTCCAAGTCCAGTATGACAGTGATCCTATAGACAACAGATCTGAACCCTTTCCTTTCCTGTGTCATCTTCACACTCCTGACACATTA
Source organism: Elephantulus edwardii (assembly GCF_000299155.1). NCBI lineage: Eukaryota > Metazoa > Chordata > Mammalia > Macroscelidea > Macroscelididae > Elephantulus > Elephantulus edwardii. The sequence continues at coordinate 1,335,012 of NW_006400097.1, read as the reverse complement.
GAGCCCTTCGCAACTATGTCACCATGTCAATCCACTTAATGGAGAGTCTTCCTCTACTTTTGTGACCCTCCACTTTTCCAAGTACCATGTCCTTCTCCAAAGCATAGCTCCTCCAGCAACATGCCTAAAGTATGTGAGGTAAGGTTTCAACATTCTTGGCTCCAAAGAGCAATCTGGTGGTAGCCCCTCCAAGGCATATATGTTTGGTCTTTTGGTTGCTCTTGGGATGTACAATATTTTTCTCAAACATCACAGCTCAAAGACTTCAATTCTTTTTCTGTCATCCTTATTCACTGTCTAGATCTCAGATGCATAGCAAGTGATCAGAAAGACCATGGCATGAATCAGAATCACCTTAGTCCTCAAATTGATAACATCACCCCTCAAGAATTTGGAGAGGTGCCTAACTGCAGATTTTCCAACTGCAGTACATTTCCTTGTTTCCTGACTGATAATTGTAGATCTAAGCAAGATGAAACTGTTGACAGTTTTAATATCCTCTCCATCCATCATGTCATATTAAAGGGAAAAATCATTTAAGTCTTGAAAGTATTGTTTTCATGTCTACAAAATGCAAACAAAATATCTTTACATACTCATTTTCTATATTTTACACACATACACTAAGATAAAATGAGGCCACTTGAATATATGAATCTAATTATCTGTCATTATTAGTACAATCGTCTAACACTAAATTCCCATATGCAGTGCATACTTACCCAGAAGGAAAGTGTTGCTTTTTCTAATTTGTGGCATTCTTAATTTGCCTGATTAACATTAACTTCTTTTGAATTATAAACAAGTTTAATAATAATCTTGTGATTAGTGAGTGATTTTCCTAACTCTAAATAGAAATGAAAAATAATGTAGAGTTCAGGTATATTAGCATATGACCCCCAGCTAATTGAAATAATTAGTTATCATTTTGGAGAAAATTTATGAAGAAGTTTTATATACTTTATCTCCTGTTATATCTTCAGAAATCTTGAGATGTTATCATAGTTTTCATTCTTTCTCACAAATGTGGTAAGTAAATTACAGATGTTTTAAAGACTTTATATAACTTCGATTTAATAATTTATTATTTATTAAAAATTTTATTTTATTATTTTTTGTGCATGTACCATCAAATCAGATCTCACTAGTACAGGAGGAAATTGTCCCTCCTTCTCCAGCAGAGCATCTGGTGGATTCGAACCATGTACCTTTGAGATTGCTGTACAGCTTCTTTCCACTAGGCCACCAGAGCTCCCCTAATTCGTTATTCTTATCCTATGTCTCCATATTTCCATAGTCATACTGTAGTTATTCTATCACAAATGAGTATTTTTACCAGAAAATACATAAGTTTGACTACAGAGAGCTATATTGTCTTAATATTTCTTTTTTAATTTTAGACTCTATTATGGATTGAATTGTACTGTCTAATAATATGCATGATAAACTATGACCTCTATGTCTTCAATTATCATCGCATTTGGAAATAGGTTGTTACTGTTATATTAATGAGGAAGGATTTTTGTATTATGTGTCTTAATCCAGTCTCTTTTTATATATAAAAAAATAAAATACAAACTAATAATCAGAGATTAAGGCAAATGAAAGTTGCTTTGTTACAGAAAAGCCCTCAGGAACAGAAGCTCAGAAAAAAAACAGGACTTTTCTCTTTGGCTTTCTGAGAAGACAATGCCTTCCCTTCAAATTGTTGTTCCAAATTGGGACTTCTAGTCTTCAGAACTGTAAGAAAATGCAATTCAATTTGTTAAGGTCATTCATTTGTGGCATAAGTTTTGCATGAGCATGATAACATGTTCTAAGAAACCCATTCAACTCAATGTCCATAATTTCTGAGATGCATATAGTCAAATAAATACCTTTGCATCTCAAATGCTTCTGTTTAGTAAATGTATTTCTGGTATTCTTACTTTCAACATCTATCTGACATCAGCAAATCCCATGACCTCTTATGAATTTACTTTAAATTTCTATAATTTCCGTGCCAATGTACTGCTCCAGTCATTTTCTAAATAATCTTTAAAAAGGGAGTTTTTTTCATGCAATATTATTAAAAATGGGTTACCCTGGAGGACATTATGCTGAGTGAAATATATCAGTCATAAAAGGGCAAATACTGCATGGTGTCACTGTTGTAGAATGAGGCTGACATCAGGGTGGGGGTAAGACTGAGAAAAACTGGATAAATTATGTATACTGCACTGAAGCCAGTGAGGGAGAGACTAGTTTAAAAGTAATATATTTTAGGGCATTATGATTATCATAAGAATTCAGAATAAGGGTTGCAGAGTGGAGTACAGTCGAGGTAGGGGTGGCTGCAGGGGGGCAGAATGTTTACCAATGAAGGAATTTTTCTTTTGCTTTTCAAGGAGAAGAGCAAACTGGGGGTAGGGGTGGGATGGGTGGGGAGAAAAGTGCAACAATGAATGAATGGAAATCCAAAATCTCTGTCAATGTTCACTGAAATTAATCTAAAAAAAAAGAAAAAAAAGGGGGGAGTTTTTTTGAGTGTGGCATTAGTAATAGTGTTTGATAATTTTTACATTTTATTAGATCACTTAAAAAATAAAGATTTAGATAAATATGGACTTTTCCCAGTCAGTTAGCCAGGTAATTGTCTTCCAAACTGCTTTGTACAGATTGGTGAGCATATCCAGTTGAAATGCATTTGGGTGAAATATTTCAATAGGTGTTCCATCAACTCCTGGGGCCTTATTTTTTGCTAGTATCTTCGGTGAAACTTGAACATCTTCCTTCATTATCATTAGTTCTTGATCATATTCACATCTAGAAAAGGTTCAGTGTCCACCTTTTCTTTTTGGGCCAGTGATGGTGTGTTTTCCCCATCTTCTTTTAATAATTCCAGCATCTTTCAAGATTTTGGGCAGAGAAAACTGCAGTACTGAAACTTGAGACTTTAAATTTTTTTACTGTTCTTTGAGCTTGAGAAATACTGAGCCTGTTGTTTTGATTTTTTGTTTGTGTTTATTTTTTGGTTGTTGTTGTTGGGGTTTTTATCCCCCTTTAGTTTTTCTACTCTGATTCTTTACATGTGTTATCAAAATACTGCATTTTTTTTTTGTCTTCTCAAGGTACCCTTTGAAATTCTGTTCATTTCTCTTACTATATAATTTAATCTCTCTATATTAATGCAAATTTCATAGTAAATTCTGACATTCATTTTGGTCTTCTCTTCCCCCCTCCCCCCCATGTCTTTGGAATGATCTTTAGCTTTAATGGCTTTAATGCGTTTATCCTTGCAATAGATTAATAAAACAGAACCGAAGGCAAGCATTTGAAGACAGCCAGTTGCTCCGCGGGAGACGGGTGGGCAATCTCCTCCCATCCAATTAACTGCCTCTGAAAACCTGCCAAAGGATCAGCTATGGGTTGGTTCTGACTCTATGGTACACATTAACAACAACAACAACAACTTAAGAAAATATCTTCCCTTCCTTTCCAGGAGAAAAACAAATTTGCAAATAAATGTATAAGGCACATGCCATTTATATAAAACTAAGGTAATATTTAAGGTCTGCTATTTCTTATATTTCTTTTTAGAGGTAAGAAAAAATGCATTGCCAATCTAAAGTTAGGTTGTTCAAATACACCAACTGTCTCTAAGAATAAGATGGACAATCTCCTCCTATGTGGTTTCCTCCCTTTCAAATGCTGAGGGAGGGTCAGCTTTGAGTCTGAGTCAGTTCTGACTAGACAGTATATAAAACAACAACATCACGTAATCGTATGACTTAGTGATAAAGAGCTGTGCTGCATACCCAAAATCATGTGGTTCATATACACCAGCTGCTTCATAAAGAAAAAGATGAACAATCTCTTCCTGTGTGATTTATGACCTCTGAACACCTACTGGATGGTCAGCTATTAGTCCATTCCAACTCAACAGCAAATAACAAAATCACATATCAGAAAACTTTGACATTTCTTGAAAAAATTAAAAAGGATTCCCTATGTAGAATTAGCAACTAGTTAAACTTAACTGAAAAAAAAATTGCTATGTGTGTGCCAAAAGATATTTTAAATACTAATATTTATACTTAGACCAAAAGACAGTTGTCATAACAGAGCAAGAAAACACTGCATGGTTTAAAATCAGGAAGAGTATATGACAGAGATGTGTCCTATCTCCATACCTTTTCAATCAATATGCAGAAGAGATTATCTGAGAGACTAGAGTCTATGAGTAGGAGTGTGGCATCAGGATTGGAGGAAGACTCATCAAAAACTTGTGTTATTCAGATGACACAACCTTGTTTGCTGAAATTAAGGAGGACCTGGAGAACTTGCTGCAGAAGGTCAAGGACTATAGTCTTCAATATGGAGTGAAGCTTAACATCAAGAAAACAATGATTCTCACCACTGGGTCTATTGGCAGCAGCCATGATAGATGGTGAAGAGATTGAGATTGTTAACAGTGTTAGCTTGTTTGGCTCCACAATCAACACTCTTGGTACCAGCAGCCAGGATATCAAAAGACAAATTGCATTGGGAAAGTCTGTGGTCAGGGACTTCTCCAGAGTGCTGAAGAGCAACCATGTCAGTCTGGAGACTAACATGTGCTTGGTCCATGCCATAGTTTTATAGTTTTTATAAATAGCTGGCATTCACTTCCTAAACAACATGCCTCTGGAACCTCTGTGAACTTTGAGAAAGGACAATAGTTCTAGAAAGGCTTCAGGTATTTTGATAATAGGGTCACTGAGTCAGGCTCAACTCAACAGCAATTTGCAATATCAACATGTATTAGAAACTTAGACAATGATTAATGACAATAGAAAGATAACTGATGTCTTTGAGCTGTACTTCGAGGAGAACAAATCGGTTCGTCCTGGAGAGAGTGAAAACAAACTGCTCGTTGGAGGCCAGGATTCTGAGGCTTCGTCTTTCTGACATACTTTGGGCATGTTGGAAGGAGTGACTAGTCGTTGGAAAAGGACATTATGCTTGGAAAGGTCGAGAGACAACACAATAGATGAAGACCCTCAATGAGATGGATTGTTTCAGAGGCTGGAGTAATGAGGGTAGGTGTGTCAGAGACAATAAGTTTGGCCCAGGATAGAGCAGGTTTCAGGGCTATTGTACAGAGGGTTGCTTTGAGTCACAGCAACTTGATGGCTCATAACAACGCATACATATCTTGATGTTATATGCTGCTGAGTTGCCTGATACATATAGTAACCCTATGTACAGCAACTTTGAACTTTGCCCTTTCCTTGACGAGTTTCACTAATTCCAACACACCAACCCCTATTTGTCCTAGTCACTGTATCTATCAGTTCATCTCATCTAGGGTTTTCCTCTCCAGAGTTATCCCTCTACCCTTTAAAGCATGATGTCCTTATCCAAAGACTGATCCTCCCTGGCCACGTGTTCAAAATATGTGAAATGGAATTTTGAAATTCCAAGTCTCCAAGGAGAAACTTGGTTTCACTCTCTCCAAGACAGACCTATTTGTTTCCTTGGCAGTTCATGGTATGTTCAAGACTCTTTTCCAGCACCACAATTCAAAAGCATTCATTGTTCTTCTGTCATCCTTAGTCATTGTTCAGCTCTCTGATGCATAGAAAGTAATTGTGAAGACCATTACATGGATTAGGTGCACATTAGTCTCTAGAGTGAAATTGGGAAAAGAAACATGAAAAAATAATTCTGCTAGAGTCACAATTATAAACCACCAGATCCTGTAGCCGGGAGAATTTGAGCTAAGACTGAAGTTACTAGGAACTATAATAATTGTTGTTAGGTGCTGTCGAGTCGAATATGATTCATAGCAACCCTATCAACAACAGGCCTGAACCCAGTCTTGTTCTGTGCCATCTTCACACGCTTTGACACATTAGAACCCATCGCAGCACTCACCATGTCAATCCACTTACTTGAAGGTCTTCCTCTATTTCCCTGCCCCTCCACCCTTCCAAGCATCATGTCCCTTTCCAAGAAGTAGCCCCTGCTAGCAATATCCCCAAAGTATGAGAGGCAAAGCCTGATCATCCTTGCCTCCAAGGAGGACTCATTTGTCCCTCTCCAAGATATATTTGTTTGTTCTTTTGGCCATCCATAGGATGTTTAGTGCTCTTCCCCAACACCACATTTCAAAGGCATCAATTCCTCTTTTATCATCTCTAGTCACCTTTTCAACCTTTATGCAGAGCAGATTATCTGAGAGACTGGGCTCTATGAGGAGAAGTGTGGCATCAGGATTGGTGGAAGATCTATTAACAATCTGCGTTATGCAGATGACACAACCCTGCTTGCTGAAACTGAGGAGGACTTCATGCACTTGCTGCAAAGGGTCAAGGACTGCAGCCTTCAGTATGGACTGAGGCTCAATGTCAAGAAGACGAAGATTCTCACCACTGGACCAATTGATAGCGTCAGGATGGATGGCGAAGAAGTTGAAATTGTTCACAACTTCAGTTTGCTTAGCTCCACAGTCAACATTCTTGGCACCAGCAGTCAGGAAATTTAAAAAAATGTATTGCAATGGGAAAGTCTTCTGTTAGGGACCTCTCTAAAGTACTCAAGAGCAACGGTATCTCTCTGGAGACTAAGGTGCACCTGATAAAGGCCATGGTCTTTGCAATCACTTGTTATGCATCAGAGAGTTGGACAATGACTAGGAAGGATAGAAGGAGAATTGATGCCTTTGAGCTGTGGTGATGGAGAATAGTATTGAATGTACCATGGACTGCCAAGAAAACAAACAGATTCATCCTAGAGAGGGTGAAGCTGGGGTGCTCCTTGGAGGCAAGGATTCTGGGGCTTCATCTGACATACTTTGGATATGTTGTAAGGAGGGAGAGGTCCTTGGAGAGGAACATCATGCTTGTTTGGGTGAAGGGACAGCACAGGAGAGGAAGAGCCTCTGTGAGGTGGATTGATTCAGTGACTAGGGTAATCTGGATGGGTGTGTCAGAGGCAGTGTGATTGGCACAGGATAGAACAGTGTTTAGGGCTGTTGTACATAGGGTTGCTATGAGTCACAAATGACTCGATGGCACATAATAACAACACAACAACAGTCATTCTCCAGCTCTCAGATGAGTATCAAGTAATCAGAAGGGCCATGGCCTGAATCAGATACACCTTAGTCCTCAGATGGAAATAATTAATCCTCAAGAATTTGGAGAGTTCCCTAACTGCAGATTTTCCCGGTAAAATGTCTCCTTATTTCTTGACTGCTAGTACAAGGATGTTAATTGTAGATCCATGTAACACGAAGTTATTTACATTTTCATTCTCTTCTCCATGCATCATGATCTTGCCTGATTGGTTTTTTTCCTTGACTATAATAGTAGCTTGCAAAATTTCTCACATGAGTCACTACATCTCCCCTCAATTTGTATTAGTAGCAAGCCCAGGACCAAAAGAACTGTGTTACCAAATCAAGTTATGTTTTATGCAAACAAGTCAGAAAATAAATCGAATTATTTTATTCCCCAAGTAAATTTAAAATCCTATATAAAAAATTTAATTCTGAATAAAGAGTTATTATTGTTTCCAGATACAAGAGCAAGAGGGGCCATTATTCGGTAAAGGACACTATACTGTGAAAGATATAGGGTTAGAGCAAGAGAGGAAGATCTTCAAAAAATTATAATAACTGTAACAATGAACTTAAGCATATCAGAGAATGTGAAGATGGTGTGAAATAGGGCAATAAACCCTATCTGTTAATAATAGGAGGACTGTGAGTTGTAGTCAACTTTATTACACCTAATAACAAGAAAAATAGCATGGAAAATTAAATGAAATGGAAACTTGGGTGTTTTCTTTGTTTCGTTTTTTCCTCAAACTATGGGAAATTATCTAGTGGCCTAGTGGTGAGAAACTCCATTGCAATCTCAAAGGCACAGGGTTTGTGGCCAACAGCTGCTCTGCTGAAGAAGGATAAGCAATCTCCTCCCATGCAATTAACTGCCTCTGAAAACCCTCTAGAGGGTCAGCTATGGGTCAGTTCTGACTCTATGGTACACAACAACTTGGGAAATTCTAGGATAGTAATAATCTGGGATCACTTCAGGAGGTAATGCTCAGGGGGATTTGTGCCTAAATCTTGTAGCATAATATGGATCGCTTATTAAACTTTCTTTCACAGCATCCACAACAATTATTTTTCCCTGTATTTTCAATATTAATTTTTCTGTTTCTCTGAGTTTAAATGTCTTGTGGGAAATATACTTGACCATGTCAAACCTTTAATGTCCATGGAAAGAAATCAAGAAAACAACCTTCAGAATTCTACAGACACTTCTGAAAAAAGTTAAAATATTCTTAGTCTTCTTGATTCTAAATTACCAGACTATTTTCGCAGGAAAGTATTTGATTCTCATTTGAGAATTACAGTTGTTTTCTTATGAGCAAATAACCAACTATTTTTTAAAGCAAATAACATGATAGGACAAAAGGATAAAAGGAGTCAAAACTTATTGAATGTAGGACTATCTGAATAAAGACATTGGTAGAGTTTAAAATATATGAAAAAATTACTTACATTAATTAAGGCAAATCAAATCCTCCCACATTTATTCACAATGTTTACTCACATGCATACATATAAAATTAATAAAAATATTAATTCTGGTTGACAAAAAAGTATTTCCTTAATCTTGTTACAGAAAAATTGTGTAATGAGAAACATGTTAGAAAAACTGTCTTGGGGAGCTCTGGTGGCCTAGTGGTAAGAAGCTGCAACTACAATCCCAGAGGTGCACGGTTCAAATTCACCAGATGCTCTGCCGGGGAAGGAG
>NW_006400097.1:1324051-1325623 GCF_000299155.1 Elephantulus edwardii | reverse complement strand
GGAGGGAGGAAGAAACAAAGAAACAAAGAAGGGAGGGAAAGAGGATAAGAGGATAGGAGGGCTGGAAAGGAGGAGGAAGGTATATAACTTATGATTTAAATATAAAGAGGTTGATAAAATGTAACTGAAAAAAAGCTTGTCAAAAGAGACATCTAAACAAAACAAGAGAAGATAATGAATGATTGATATATTTAGGGAAACTCTGATAGTGTTATCCCAAGTATTTGCAGTGCTAATCTAAAGGCTTTACTTTTCTGACAATTTAACCTCTAGGGCTACATCTCTTTCCACTGCCCTTTTACTGCCTGGAAAACAAAATGGAGGGTTACTCAGTATGGGAAACAATTCAATGGTAGTAACTATCTTCATATTAAAGCTACTATCAATATTGTTAGTATGAATATTGAATTTATATTACTTCATTGACAAAAATAAGTATTTGATAACATTGTTGTTGCTATTGTTATGTGTCCTCAAGTTGTTTGTGACTCATAGCGACCCTATGTACAAGAGGCCTAAACCCTGCTCTATCCTGTGCCAATCGCACTGCCTCTGACACACCCATCCCGATTACCCCAGTCACTGAAATAATCTACCTCATAGAGGGTCTTCCCCTCCTGCGCCATCCTTTCACCTTACCAAGCATGATGTCCCTCTCCAAGGACCTGTCTCTCCTTACAACATGTCCAAAGTAGGTGAGACGAAGCCCCGTAGCCTGGTTTAACCCTCTCCAGGATGAATATTTTGTTTTCTTGGCAGTCCAGGGTACATTCAATACTTTTCTCCACCACCACAGCTCAAAGGCATCAATTCTCCTTCTACCCTTCCTAGTCATTGTCCAACTCTCTGGCGCATAACAAGTGACTGTAAAGACCATGGCCTGTATCAGGCACACCTTAGCCTCCAGAGAGACACCATTGCTCTTGAGTACTTTGGAGAGGTCCCTAACAGCAGACTTTCCCATTGCAATATATTTTTTTTTATTTCCTAGCTGCTGGTGCCAAGAGTGCTGACCATGGAGCCAAACAAACTGAAGATGTGAACAATCTCAATCTCTTCACCATCCATCCTGATGCTACCAATTGGTCCATTGTTGAGAATCTTTGTCATCTTGACATTGAGCCTCAGTCCATACTAAAGGCTGCAGTCCTTGACCCTCTGCAACAAGTGCATGAGGTCCTCCTCAGTTTCAGCAAGCAGGGTTGAGTCATCTGCATAATGCAGATTGTTAATAGATCTTCCACCAATCGTGACATCACAGTTCTCTTCATAGAGCATGGCCTTTCGAATAATCTGCTCTGCATACAGGTTGAAAAGGTATGGACATAGGACACATCCCTGGAGTACACCCTTCCCAATTTTGAACCATGCGGTGTTACCTTGCTCTGTTTTAACAACTGCCTCTTGGTCCATGTATAGGTTTCACATTAGCACGATTAAATATCTGGGATTCCCATTCTTCTCAGAGTCAGCCACAATTTGTTATGATCCACACAGTCAAATGCCTTTGGATAGTTAATGAAACACAGATAGACATTCTTCTGGTATTCTCTGCTTTCAGCTAAGATCCAT
>NW_006400097.1:1317597-1323833 GCF_000299155.1 Elephantulus edwardii | reverse complement strand
TAGCTGAAATAGGTCAATTGGTATACTCTCTATTCCTGGGGCCTTATTTTTTGCTATTTCCTTCAAAGTAGCCTGAACTTCTGCCTTCATCACCACAGGCTCTAGCTCATATGTTATTTCATTAAATTTTTCTGTATCTGCCAATTCCTTTCAATACAATGACTCAGTATACTCCTTCCAACTTTTTTTAATTGATACCTCCTGGATCAGTTAACATTCTGCCCAAAGCATCCTTCATTGTAGCAACTCGAGGTTTGAGTTTGTTCTTCAGTTCCTTGAGCTTAAGAAATGCTGAATGAATTTGGCCCTTTTGCTTTTCTGACTCTAGCTCCTCACACATTTCATTGTAATATTTTGCTTTGTCATTCCGTGCTGCCTTTTAGAATCTTCTGTTCAGCTCTTTAGTATATTGAATTATTTCTTGTGCTTTGACATCTCTACGCTTTAGTGCAATCTTCAGAGTTTCTTCTGACATCCATTTCGGTCTTTTCTTCCTCTTCTGTCTGTGTAATGACCGTTTGCCCTCTTCCTGGATGATACATTTGACATCCTTTCACAACTCATCTGGTCTTCCCTCATTAGTATTCAAGGCCTTAAACCTGTTCCTGAGATGATTCTGAAATACAAGTGGGATGAAATCAAAGTCATACTTTGGCTCCCAAGGGTTTGGTTTCATTTTTCTCAGCTTCAGATTGAACTTGCATATAAGTAATTGGTGGTCTGTTCCACAATCAGCCCCTGGCCTAGTTTTCACAGCTGATATTGAGCTTCTCCAGCAGGTTTTTCTGCAGATGTAATTGATCTGATTCCTATGCATACCATCAGGTGAAATCCATGTGTATAATCTGCATTTATGTTTCTTATAAAACATATTTGCAATGCATAATCATTGATTAAACAAAATTCAATCATTCTATCTCCAGCTTCATTTCTGTCACCAAGTCCATATTTTTCAACTACTGATTCTTCTTCTCTGCTCACAACTTTTGCGTTCCAGTCACCCAATATTTTCAATACATCTTGATTGCATGTTCGATCGATCTCCGACTGTAAAAGTTGACAGAAATCATCTATTTTTTTCTTCTTTGGCTCTGGTTGTTGGTGCATATATCTGAATGATAATGGTATTCACTGGACTTCCTTGTAAGCGTAAGGATATAATTCTATCACTCACAATGCTGCACTTCAAGATTGATCTAGAAATTACTTTTATAACTATGAAAGCAACCCCATTTTTCCTCACCTTTCCATCTCCGGAGTAATATATCGTATGAACATCTGACTCGATATGCCCCATGCCAGTCCATCTCATCTCTCCAATGCCTAGTATGTCAATATTTATGCGTTCCATTTCTTTTTTAACAATTTCTAATTTTCCTACATTCATGGTTCTCACATTCCATGTTCTAATCACTGCTTACAAATGTTCCTCTTCCTTTGTATTTCCATATTTCAAAGTTCTACCTATGTTGCCCTTTCTATTAGTCTATGTGTGTTCTGTTGTACATAGTGTTTCAGAGGCCTGGTATTTCAGAACTGGATGGCCAAAAGAAGATGAAAGGAGTATACATAATCATTGTATCAAAAAGAATTGGGTAACACAGAAGAATTTCAAGAAACAACATATGCTCAAGAGGCAATGTGATAAAAAAGGAAATTCAGGCTGCTCTGGAGGACTTGGCAAAAAATAAAGCCCCAGGAATTAATGGAATATCAGCTGACATATTTCAACAAACCTATGTTGCCCTGGATATGCTCACCAAGTTGTTCCAAGAAATCTGGAGGACAACTACCAGGCCAACTCACTGGAAGAAACTCATATTTATTTCCATTTAAAAAAAATGACCTGACAGAGTGTGGAAATTATTGAACAATATCACTCATATCACCCACCGGCAAAATCCTGATGAAGATTGTCTAGAAACAACTGGAACAGTACATTGTCACAGAACTATAAAAAATACAGGCTGGTTTTAGAAGATAACATGGCACTAGAAACATTATTGCCCATGTCAGATGGGCAATGTCCAAAAACAAGGAGTACCTGAAGAAAGTCTATCTGTGTTTCATTGACTATACATAAGCATTTGACTGTGTAAGTCAAAATGAATTGTGGCTAAGCTTGAAGAAAATGGGAATCCTAGAACACTTGATTGTGCTTATGTGAAATCTATACTTTGACCAGAAAGCAGTCCTCAGAACAGATCAGGGAAACACTGCATAGTTCAAAATAAGGAAAAGAGTGCATAAGGGATGCCTCCTATCTGCATACCTTTTCAATCTATATGCAGAACAGATCATTCAGGAAGCAGTGCTTTATGAGGAGGCATGTGGCATCAGGATTGGAAGTAGACTAATCAATAACCTACGTTATGCAGATGACACAACCTTGCTTATTGAAACTGAAGAAGACCTGAAGCACTAGCAGCAGAAGATCAAGGACGGTAGTCTTCAAAATGGATTGAAGCTCTACATCAATTTCCTTATGAATCAGGGTGAAGTCTCTCTCAGGGAGGAGTGATAGGGAATGGCAAAGGACACACTGACAAAGGAGATTAATCAGAACTGACTTTGACAAGCACTGTGGCAATTGGACAATTAAAACAGACATTCAGATGGCGGGGGAAGAAGAACAAACTGGGGAGGAGGGTAGAGAGAATGGCGCAGCAACGAAGGAATGAAAACCCAAAATCCCTGTAAATGTTCATTAAAACTAATAAAATTTAATAACAGTAAAAAAAAAGATGACAGCCAAAGAAGACAAAGATTCTCACCACTGAGCCAACTGACAGCATCATGGTAGATGGAGAAAAGATTGAGGTTGTTAAGGATTATAGCTTGCTCAGCTCCACAATCACTACACTGAACACCAGCATTCAGGAAATCAAATGACAAATTGTATTGGGAAAATCGGCTGTCAGTGACATCTCTAGAGTGCTGAAAAACAATGATGTCAGTCTAAGGACTAAGATTCACCTAATCCAGGCCATGGTCTTTGTGATTACTTACTATGCTTCAAATAGCTGGACAATGGCTAAGGATCACATAAGAAGAATCAATGCCTTCAAGTTGTAGTTGTGGTGTTACAGAAGAGTCTTGAACATACCATGGACTACCAAGAAAACAAATAGGTCTGTCCTGGAGAGAGAGTGAAACCAATTTCTCCTTAAAGGCTAGGATTTTGAGACTTTACCTCACATACTTTTATCATATTTTCAGAAGAGAATGATCATGGGAAGAAGGACATCATGTTCAGAAATTTGGAGGAACAGCACAGGAGAGGAAGACCCTATGTAACATGGATTGATACAGTAACTAGGTAAATGAGGGTTAGTTGTGTCAAGATTAGTAAGACTGGCTGAGGGCAGAGTACAGAGCTGCTGTACATATGGTCGCTATAAGTTGCAGACAACTTGACAGCACATAAAAAAAACAACAACTTGATATATATGTAACTATTAAAGCCATTATTTATTGAATTATCCTGTCTTTACTAAAATCTTAGATTCAACATATGAACACATTTTGCAAAATTTTAAATATCAATTTCCTTATTTATAAAGTGAGAAATATATAGTAGTATGAAGTCTGTCTTAGATAAATATAACCATAATTCTTAAAAGAGAGAATAGAGAAGTTTTGTCTATTGTCCCTTGAACAGATATGTTATCAGAGTGGAACAATTCTTGACAGAGGATTTTATGATTCATAAAAGGTCAAACAAAATGCAGAAGATACTCAATAAGATTTATTGACACAATGGCTAGATCAATTGACCCTAACATGGCAATGAATGTCAACATGGTACAGGACTGAACAATGTTTGTTTATTCAATATTTGAACTAATGTTCATAAGGTTGATATGAATGTATACCATCTCAAATTATTGGAAATATTATTCATTATATATAAATACTGTAATGCATTGCTTATTTTTAAATGAACAATAGTTTTATCATTTAAGTCCACACTTCACATGAGTATAAAACTATGTTGGAAGCAGGAGTGGCATCCACTTTTTAAACAACATGTCTGTGGAAACTACGAACTTTGGTAAATGTTCATAGTTATAGAAAGGCTTCAGGCCTTGTTTTCATAGGGTCACTATGACTTCGAGTCATACTCAACTCAAAGGTAATCAACAACAACAATGTGTCATATATCTTCAGACACATTTTTTCCTTTATCTTTTTGTCTACTTTAGTGAGTTGTACTTCCTCTCTTCCTCTTTTTCTTTTCAAATTTGTTTTTACTTTGCATACAAAATTCATTTCATTGAGTTCCATTCATGTACAGTGTGTTCCCCAATTTCCTTTATTCATATTGTATTTCATATGATCATTCCCATACACATTGTTTTATAAAATTTATCACCATTGATCTACACCCACTACCTACAATGCCTTTTTAGGTCCCTGCTCTAACTACCCTAATTCCTTCACTCTCTTCCCTACCCAGCAAACTCTGTGACCTCATGATTCATTGTCTCTGTTTCCCAACTCTATCCTCATCCGATGTTTCCCTCCCTTCCACCTTTGGATTTTTTATTCACATCTTACTAGTTATCCTTTTATTTTTACAATATTAGTCTTATGAGATATTTGTTCTTATGAGATTAAGTTAGTTCACTCAGCATAATAGTCTCTAGATTCTCTCACCTGAGTGCTGCCTGCCTCTTTTCAAGTTTGTAATTTTCCTTGGTGGTTTGTAGTGTGCCCTGAAACCAGTTTCCTTTCAGACTGCTTTACTCTTCCAATCTGGCTTAAGGAGAAGGGGGTAGTCCCAGGTGTCTGAATGCAGCCACCCTGTCTGGTCCTATAGCCTATTGATAATCTCTTTTGCTTGTGTCTGCTTCTTCTAAAGTTTTAATTGTTCTAGCTGGTGCTCAGCTAGCAGCAAGAGACCACTTATCTCCTGATGGATGCACTCTCGCTAACTGACATCATGGAGTTGCAATTTTTAAAGTAAATATAACCATTTAATATTCTTTAAATTTTTGAAGGTGTTATTTTCATTATCTTGTGTTTTTTTTTAGTGTCTACAGATTCTATAAAATGTCACCAATTTAATTTCAAACATTTTTAACCTTGCTATTTCTCCATCTCACCTTATCTATTCAATGTGTATATAGAGCACATAATCCAAGAAGTTGGACCTTAAGAGGAAGAATAAGGTTTGGAAGAAGATCCATAAATACCTGGTGGTTTTGTACCATAAAGAGTTGTTCTGCTAGCTAAATGTCATATTGTTGTTGTTATGTGCTGTCCAAACAGCTGCAACTCATTGTGACTCTATGAACAATAGCTCTGGACCCTGTCCTATCTTGCATCAGTCTCACTGTCCGATTTAACCTCATAATCCCAGTCACTGAGTCAACTCATCTCATCTAAGGACCTCATCTCTTATGGGTGACCCTCCACTCTCCCAAGAATCATATCCTTCTCCTATGACTCGTTCCTCTTGGCAACACGACTAATGCATATGAGGACAAATCACACAAAAGGAGAAACATAGTTTCACCCTCACTAACACAAACCTGTTTGTTTTCTTGGCAATCCAAGGAATGTTCAAGACATTTCAGTAGCAGCGCAACTCAAAGATATGAATTCTTCTGTCCTCTTTAGTCATTGTACAGGTCTCCAATGCATAGCAAGCAATTACAAAGACCATGGCCTGGATGGGGTGCACCTAAGTTTTCACACTAATATCATTGCTTTAACACTCTGAAGAGGGCTCTGACAGTAGATTTTTTGGAAATGGAATTAATCTTATGATTTCCTGACTGCTGGTGCAAAGAGTATTGATTGTGGAACCAAGCAACTCAAAATCGTTGACAATCTCAATCTCCTCCTCATCAGTCATGAAGCTGCCAGTTTGCCCAGTGACGTGAATATTTTTTTCTCAGTATTAGGCTTCAATCCATATTGAAGACTAGTCCTTGACATTCTGATGTAAGCACTTCAGGTTCTCCTCATTGTGGACAATTAAGGTTGTTCCATTAACAAATTGAAGATTGTTGAGAAGTCTTCCCCCAATTCTATCCCTCCTCATAAAGTTCAGGTTCCCAAATTATCTGTTCCACATACAGATTGAAAAAGTATGGAGACAAGAGTCATCCCTGACATACTCTTTTCCTGATTTTTTTTTCTATATATTATTAATTTTCATAAACATTTACAGAGATTTTGGGTTTCCATTCATTCATTGTTGCACTATTCTCTCTACCCTCCTCCCA
>NW_006400097.1:1308506-1315407 GCF_000299155.1 Elephantulus edwardii | reverse complement strand
AGTTCTGGCTCTGTATTCTTTTTGTCACGGTAGAGAAAGCCAACTGATTTTTGTATGTTGATCTTGTATCCTGCTACTTTGCTGAATTGTTCAACTACGTCCAATAGTTTTCTTGCTGAGTCTTTAGGGTTTTCTAAGTATACTGTCATGTCATCAGCATAGAGGGATAATGTTTCTTTGCAATGTTCTAATGACTGCTTCCTGGTCTAAGTATAGATTTTATAATGCCACGATCAGGTGTTCTGGAATCCCCATTCTTCTCAATGTTAACTACAATTAGTTGTGGTCCACACAGTCAAATGCCTTTGCATAGCTGATGAAACACAGATAGGCATTCTTCTGGTTTTCTCTGCTCCCAGACAAGGTTCATTTGACACTGCTATGATGTCCCTAGTGCCATGTCCTCTTTAAAACCCAGCTTGTATCTCTAGTAATTCTCTGTTGATGGATCTAGTAATTTTTGAATAATCTTCAGCAGGATTTCACTTGCATGTGATATTAGTGATATTGCTCAATAATCTCCATACTCTGTTGATCACCTTCTTTTGGAATGGGAATAAATATGGAACTCTTCCTGTCAGCTAGTCCAGTAGCTGTCCTCCAGACTATTTGACACAACCTGGTAAGCATATCCACAGCAGAAGGTTTGTTTAAATATGTCAACTGGTTTTCCATCAATTCCAGGGGCCTTGTTTTCTGGCAATTCCTTCAAAGCAGCTTGAATTTCCTTCTTCATAATCATTGCCTCATGATTACATGTTGTTTCATGAAATTTTTCTGTCAGTTCTTTTTGGTTCAATAACTTTGTATACTCCTTCCGTCTTCTTCTGATGCTTCCTGGATCATTGAATATTCTGCTCATAACATCCTTTTATATTGTAACTCAAGGCTTAAATTTCTTCTTCAGGTACTTCAGCTTAAGAAATATCAAGTGTGTTTTTCCCTTTTGATTTTCCAACTCCTGCTGTTTGCACATTTCATTATAATACTCTGCTTTGTCTTCCTGAGTTGCATTTTGAAATATTCCATTCAGCTTCTTAAGTTTCTGATTTTTTCCTATTGCTTTGGCTTTTTGGTGTTCTACTGTAATATTCAGAGTCTCTTCTGAGATCCAGCTCCTCTTTTTTCATTCTCCTCTGTCATTGTAATGATCTTTTTTCTTCATAGATGATGTTCTTGATATCTTCCCAAAGCTCGTCTAGTCTTCATTCATTAGTGCTCAAGGCCACAAACTTGTTCCTGAGATTGTTTTTAATTTAGGTGGGATAGGTTCAAGATCAAATTTTGGTTCCTATAGATTTGTTTTTGTTTTCTTTAGCTTCAGTTTTAAGTTATATATGCGTAGTTGATGGTCTGTTCCATAATTCACACCTGGTCTGGTTTTCACAGCTGATATTGAGCTACTCCACTGATTCTTCCCACAGATATAATCAATCTGGTTTCTGTGTAGGCTTTTAGATGAGGTTTATGCTTATAGCCATTGTTTTAATTTGTTTGAAATATAAATGATATTTGCAATGAATAAATTTGTTGTGTAAAATTCTATCGCTTTATCTCCAGCCTCGTTTCTGTCACCAAGTCTGTTTTTCTTTAGTTTCCTTTTTTAAAATTGATATTCTAATAAAATTTATAGAGAACTTCAATTTCCCTTTATTCATTGTTGCACATTTTCCTCCATGATCCACCCCATTTGATTTTCTCTTTGTAAAAAAAAAAAAAAAACCACCACAAACTTTATTGTTGCGCAACTTCTCCCAAGTCCACTTTACTATGCAGCTCTTATTCTGGATTATTGTCATGCAAACAATACCCAATTAAATATTCATTTCAAGCAGTTCTATTGCTCATCTATCTCAATGCAATGATATTTGTTCTCAACTTTTGCATTCCTATAACCCAATATTATTAATGCATCTTGGTTACATGTTCAATCGATTTCTGACTGGAAAAGTTGATAGAAGTCACCTACTTCCTTCTCTTTGGTTCTCCTTGTTGATGTATATATTTGAATAATAGCTGTATTAACAGGTTTTCCTTGTATGTGTATGCATTTTATCATGTCTCTCACGACAGTATATTTCAAGATGAATCTAGAAATTGTCTTTTTAAATATGAATGCAATATTATTTTTCCTCACCTTTTCATATCCAGCATAGTAGATCATGATTGTCCGATTCAAAATGTACGATGTGAATCCATTTTAGCCAATGTCTAATAGGTAAATATTTATTTATTTCATTTCTTCCTTAACAATACCTTATTTTTCTGCATTCATACTTCTCACATTCTATGTTATAATCATTAGCATTACTTACAACTTTTGCTCTTTATTTGTGTTTCCCAGTATGAGGGCTCAGTCTCTGATTCCATCTCTTCTAGTCTAACATGAGTATGAGCTATTGTAAATAGAGTTTTGAAGTCGTATTATTTCTGAAGTGGTTTGCCAATTGTCTTTGTAGTCTTTTTCACTTTGGAAGCACAGTCTTAGAACAATATCTTATAGATGAACAGTTACCTAAAAGAGTGAAAGAAAGTTGCTACCTAGTTACACAACTAACAGAATCAGTGTTGGTCCCGTCTCCCCCCACCCACTGATGTCATTCCATTCCTCCTTTCCATCCCTTCAGCTTTGTCTCAGATCCCTTCTCTCCCTCTATTCCCCATCACCTTTGTCGCTCCTCCCCCACCTAATCCAATAAAATGGGCAAATTCTTCCCATGGAATTTTTAAAATAATTTGTAAAAATAATTGTTTTAAATAAATTGTGATATGAAATAATATTAGTTATATAAATAAACTTAAAATAATGTCTTGGAAGAAGTACAACCAGAATGTTCCTGTCAAAGGAGGAAAATTAAATTTTATTTCTTATTTTTAAAATATTAGAAGAAGGATCAGTCCCTTGAGAAGGAAAACAAACTTATTAAAATATAACATTAGTGGAAAAGGAATACTCTTTAGTAGATCAACTAGTGCACAATGAGATTACGATGATGCAATGATAGACTCAAGCATGTTAATGATTGTCATAATAGCACAGGACCAGTCTTCCCCACCCCCACCCCACCCCTGTGCATGTAGGTTGAGTTTTGATTAAAATTGGCTCAAAGAATCCTAACAACATAATAAAAATATCTGAGTCAATTATTAGTATCATTCTGAGTTAGGAATAACAATGAATCTTAGTGTGTAATCAATATCAATTCTATTTCCATATTGTTTAGTTGAGAGTCCCTGTATAGTCCAAATAATTAGCCTGAAATTTACCATTTTTTTAGCCATTACAGTTACTCAACCCACCTTTTCTCCAGCTACGTTATCTTGGTACATGATCTTGCAAGTAACCAATAGCTGTGGTATAAGGATAAGAGAAAGAGCACTTCCCACACTAGGTAGCAAAACTTGAGGCAAACAAGACTTGTGGGAGACTGGAACGAGACCCTGGTGGTGGAGAGACAGTTGAAATGATGTGGAGAAACAGTGGCAAAGTATAAGCAGAAGAACCATGAGATAAAGGCCAGAGTTAAAGGTTTTTTGTTGTTCTTGCTGGATGCTTGAAGAAGAAACTGGCTTATAACTACTCTGAGGCAAACCTTGCTGGATGATTTTATTTGACTGATGAACTGAAACCAGATGCTGGGCTGATTGAGTAATTGTGCCTTGGGACTGTCGGGCTAAAATATAGATTTGTACTGGTATCCTTTGCCTTCACTTTTCTCTTATATCCCTAATAAATCTCATTCTTGATAGGGTTACTGTGAATTAGCAACAAATAAACTTCTTGCTGCTGCTATGTTTTTAGTAACACCATGGGTCTGGGCTATGGGCTCTTTATCTGCTTTTTGCTCTAGGGTGGTGAGTGACTATGCTATTCTTATTTCCTCTAGCTCTTTTAGATAGATTCTCAGGGCTCTGTGTCCTTATATATGGTTCTTTCCTCTTTAGACATATAACAATATCAACAACAAGTGAGTCACTTATTTGCAACCATTTAAGTTAAGAATAACAACGAATCTCTGTGTGTAAGCATTATCAATTCCATTTTCATACTGTGTAATTGAGAGTCCCAATGTGGTACAAATAATTTATATACTTTGTTATTAGGTGCAAAGTTTGTATGAAGATTTGAGTTCACCCAAAGTCATTACAGGGGAAAAAAAGGAAATAATTTTGACCAAAAAAAACAAGTATAAATTTAGGGAGCTCATAAATACCCATTTTATTAGCAATAAGGCACTATAGTGGCATGGGGCATTATGTAGTGGACTGCTCACTTAAGAGCAACAGTTTCCAATTTCCAGCTGCTTCACGTAGTAAAAAGGTGAGGTAGTCTCCTCTAGTTAAAAATTATATTTCTGCAAACCCCATAGAGAGTTATCATGAGTTGAAATCACCTGAAGGGTAATGAGTTTGCTTGCAATAATCTCGCATCCAGTCTGACCTACTTTGACATCTGTCATTAGATAACACTCTGCCTTTTCTGATATTTTCCAGTATCTGTGAAGAAATCCAAGGAATAAATGCAATATACTTTCTTACACAGCTTTAAACCTTCAAAACTCTTGCTTACAAACTTTTCTAACCATAGATTATACAAGAGCAGAAAATCAGGCATATAACAAAATTTGAGTAGATAATGTAGGTGAGAGTGTTATGTAGACTGTTGATTTTATGAAAGAAAAGTATCTGAATTAGTTTAAATTGTTATCTAACATCTTCTTCTAAACTACTGCATAATTTAAGCTATGTTTACAAAAGCACCAGTTGCCTTAACACTAAAGAATATTTTATTTGAAAGAAGTATGGTGAGTGTATTTACTAGATAAGTACATTTGTGATAGTGTTACCTGGGAATAAAAGGATGTCAACAATATCATCATTTATAAGAAATTGTCAAATGATGTTGTTAAAGCAAACAACACTGACAAAATTCTGAATGTTTATCTTAAACATTGTTTAAACATGTTTATCTCGTTGTTTTTCTTAAACTGTCAAACAAGAGTAGCATCATTTCAACATCACTTTCTAGTCAATTGTATTGTTTAATGTTTACAATGAAATACTTTACTTGCTTTCTGTACTCAATTGGATTTCTTTCAGTGCCTATGTTACAGTGAGTTTGTCCTTTAATTCTTTTTCACTCACTCTAGTTCCCATTCACTATTTTCAAATTTGGATATTCTACTCCACTTTCTTTGTTGTTATGTTGTTGTTGTTGCGTACCATGGAGTCTGAAATTACCCATAACTACCTCTCCAGGGGAGTTTTCAGAGGCAGTAAATCACTTGGGAGGAGATGTTATTCCTCCTGCAGAACAGCTGGTGAATTCAAACTTCCTGCTTTTGAGATTGCAGTGCAGTTTCTTACCACTAGCCCACATTCCAGTGCTATAAAACAAGTTTTTTAAAAAATTCTCAACATTTGATTTGCATTAATGCTAATGTCTTCTAATCAACTTTTGGTAGTTTAAGTTGTAAATTTCACAAGCGCAACTATTTTGCATTTGAAGCAATGAATGTTCTAATATTTTTATTGATAGTTTAACAAAAGTTTACAGAAAACTTCAATTTCCATTTATTCGTTATTGCAAATTTTCCTCCTTACCCCCTGACCCCATAGAGAGAACTACATTAGCTTAATGGACAGAAAGATATGCTAACCAAGGCCAAGGTGGGTGATTTTAATCTGTGGCCCTCAGGCCTGGTTCAAATTGTTCTTCTAAGTGGTATAGCACTGATCTGTGCATTGCTGTACATAGATCACTCGTGGTTGCTGTGACACTGATGTGACAAATGTGATAATGGTTACCCATGGTGTATAGTGTTTGGTGGAGCTTTCTGATTAAAACAAGTCTGGAAGTAGGAGTGACATCCCCTTCCAAAATGGCTTGCTTGTCTCTGGAAACTCTACGAACAGTGCTCAGGCCTTTCGTTCATAGGGTGACTATGAGTCGTCTACTACTCGACGGCATGTAACAACAACAACAACTCCCTGTTCCCAGTTCACTTTTCTCTTTAGAAAAGTTTCTTCCATCTGATCAAGTGCTATTCAGTTAGATGTTTGTTGATTCATATAAAATTATTGACCATTTATTTTGGGGTTTCTAGGAATAGAATTCAAGTATCAAAAGTTGTTGTAGTTGTGTACCATTGAAATGAAACAAAGAGTTGACCTACCAAAGGGTTTGAGAAAGAGTAAATCTCGTAGGAAGTGATTACCTACAGTTTACCCACAGGGCAGCTGGTGGATTTGAACTGTGTACTTTTGCATTTGTCAGCACAATTTCTTACCACCAAACCATCAGAGCTTAGTGTAGATAATACCAGGAAAAAACAGATGTTGATCTAGTTCTTAATGAATCTTCCTCAAATTTTGATGGCACACCTTTCTACATATTGTCCAATTTAATGAATTACATACTCAACATAAAAATGTATTAGATATGGAGAAAAGATGTAACCTTGACTCACATCACTTTTTTTATAAATTTATTTATTTAGTTTTGGAATTCCAAAATCACATCACTTTAAAAAAAAATTAAAACACTTTGTAATGTAAACATTGTAGACCCATCAAAAATTTGCTCTAAGGAGATAACACAAACTTGTTTGTAGAAAGCACACTTGGAGCACATATTGAGAAAGATTAAAGATTACGATATTAAATATAAATTGCATCCCAATATTTAGGAGACAAAAAATCCTCATCATTAGAATAATAGGCAATTTTATGGTAAATGGAGAAAAGATTGAAATTTTCACCAATTTAATTTTGCTTTGATTTCATGATCAATGATCAATGATCAATGTCTATATGTTTTATTGGGAAAATCTGCTGCAATTGAACTCTTCACTAGATAGATGATGATATAGATATAGATAGATAGATAGATAGATAGATA
>NW_006400097.1:1299374-1304669 GCF_000299155.1 Elephantulus edwardii | reverse complement strand
GCGATTGGCACAGGACAGAGCGGAGTTTAGGGCTGTTGTACATAGGGTCGCTATGAGTCGCAGGCGACTCGACAGCACATAAGAACAACAACAACATATATATTCAGAACTCACTAACATATTTATAAATGAGATATTTCTAAAATATTACATTATTTTTAATAGTCTACACCAGGAAGATAATTTAGAAGCAACTACAATATATAAACCTCTTAAAATCCGTCAGGTACTCAGTGGGAAAAGGATGAGCAGTTTTCTCCAATGTAACTTTTTGTTCTGAAAACTCACCAAAGTGTCACTTACTAGTTGCTTCTGAATTGAAAACATGTAACAACAACAACAACAACATTTGCTATAGAAAGTAATAATGTATGTTCAGTAGTAATTATTTACTAAATGATTGAGATACTAATCTCAAGAGCATAATACATTTTTTACTGATATTTTTTCTATTTACATGCTAACCTTTGTTAATTATAGTCAATCACAGGTCTTTACATAACATATGTTCTCTGAAAATATACAAATGTTTTTCTTTCCTGAACCTCTCTCATAAACTTCAGGTTGTATGTATAAAAGATTTAATTGATATTCCCATTTAGATTTCTAACGGATACTTCAAACTTTGTCAAAACTTAAATCTGGGTCTTCCCTCTAAAACTTGCATATCTTGATTATCAATTATTCATTATTAATAAATCAGACAAGTGACAACCTATAGTTATTAATTATTCATTAATTTAATTAATGCCACTTTGATTCCTCTCTTCCTTTTTCATCTCACAGGTAATTCATCATCTGAACTGCCATCCAACATTTTCTTATATCTTAGGCTAGTGCATTCTAGCTTAAGACAGACAATAGCTTTTAATCTTAGATTTTGTCCTAGCTCAATCTTTGTTCAACATCGCAGAGGAAATCCCATTCAAATGTAAACCAACTCATATTCACACGACCGCTCAAAATCTCTCAGAGGCTACTTATTATCTCACAGTGAAAGTGTACAATAGTACACTAGCTTAGATGACCTTACTGCTAACTTTTTGGCATCCGTTTTTCTTACTCAGTAGCTATATTAACATAATTGAAAATATAAATGGATGTCAAATCAGAAACGTTGTACATGTTGTTCCCTCTGTTTGAAATACATTTTTCTTTGATATGTATCATTTTGGTTATTTGTATTTTTAAAACTCTACTCACATGGCAATGGGCCCTGGTACTATGGGGGTAGAACCTGCCAGCAACTCTGTGAGTGAAAAGATCTAATCTTAAATTCCTGTATGATTTTATTGTAGAAAAGCCTATGAGTCATTTCTATTTTAACCATTTTGATTGTTCTGAAGATAGTGTCAAGTTGACCAAAGACAATAGCACTCACATATTATTTTATCGGAAGAATCTTCATTAACACCCTACTTGAAGAATCATATTCTTTCCTTTTTTGTTCCTCAACCCAATCCTCACTTTTTCCCCCCACATAAAATATTACCATTACACATAACCTATACTTAATATAAAATTCTATATATTAGTCCACTTCAAATATGGCACAAGAATACAGTATCTCTTAAGATAGGATTATTATTTTTTTTCTAGGATAGGATAAAGTTTCAAACTATTGTTCACAGGATTGCTATTAGTTGAAATCAAATAGACAGCACCTAACATCTGTGGCTAAATCTTTAGAAGAATGGGAATCCCAGAACACTTGTTTGTGCTCATGTGAAATCTATACTAAGATCGGAGAGCAGTCCTCAGAACAGACCAAGGAAATACTGCATGTTTCAAAATTGGGAAGGGAATAAGTCAGGGTTGCATCATTGTATGTGGAATAGATCATTCTGGAGGAGGCTGAGCTTTATTAGGAGGAATATGACGTTCTCCTGAAGACTCTTCAAACCTTCATATCTGTGATATGGAGATGACTCAACCTTGATTGCTGAAACTGAGGAGGAACTGAAGCATTTGCTGCAGAAGGTCAAGGACTATGCTCTTCAACATGAATTGAAGCTCAATATCAAGAAAACAAAGATTCTCACCACTGGACCAATTGGCAGCAGTATGATAGATGGACAAGAGATTGAGGTTAACAATTTTAACTTACTGGTTCCACAATCAACACTCTTGGTTTGAGTAGTCAGGAAATCAACAGATGAATTATATTAGGGAATTCAGTTGTCAGGGACCTTTCTAAAGTGCTGGGGAGTGTTTATATCAGTCTAGAGACTAAGATGTGCCTGATTCAGGCCACAGTCTATACAATTACTATTTTCCCATGAATAAAAATATTTGTATCAAGAGAAAATTTGCTAGATTTTAATGATAATAATATTATCCAGATCCTAGAGTGTTAATAAATATTTATGTGAGCATTATGCCTTTTTACTGTTACTTTCTATTTTTTAATGAGAATAATTATTAAAAAATAATTTCACTTAAAATTTCTTGTAATTTTGGTCTTGTTTTCACAAATTCCTTAAGGTCCTTCTTTTCTGCAAAGAATCTAATTTCCCCTTCAAATTTGATAGAGAGCTTTGCTAAATATAGGATCCTTGGTTGACAATTGTTATCTTTCAACTTTCCGTATATGTCATCCCATTGCCTTCTAGCTTGCATGGTTTTTGCCGAGAAATCAGAACTTAATCTAATTGTTTCCCCTTTATAAGTAATTTTTTGGTTTTTTTTCTTGTGCTGCTTTTATAAATCTATCCTTACCTTTTAATTTGGAGAATTTACCTATGATATGTCTTGTGCTTTTCTTTTTGGGTCTAGTCTATTTGGTGTTCTCTGTGCTTCTTGAATGTGGATTTCCCCATTCTTCAAAATACCTGGGAAGTTTTCCTCTAATACTTCTTCCACAATCTTCTCAGTGATTTCCCTATCACTATCATGTTCTGGAATTCTAATCCACAATTACTTTTTTATGTATCAGAGAGAGTTGGACAGTGACTAAGGATGACAGAGAAGAGTTGTTTCATTTGAGCTGTAGTGCTGGAAAAGGGTTTCGAACATACCATGGCCTGCTAAGAGAACAAACGGGTCTGTCTTGGAGAGGGTAAAACAAACTTTCTCCTTAGAGGAAAGGATTTTGAAGCTCCATCTCACATGGAGGGAAAGCACAGAAGAGGAGACCCCCAATGAGATGGATTGATGCAGTAACTGGGGTAATGGAGGTAGGTTAGTGAGCCTGGCTCAGGATAGGGTAAAGTCCAGAGCTATTGTACATAGGGTAGGCATGAGCCACAAGCAACTCGATGGCACGTAACAACTACAAAGATTTGTGATTAATGAATAATTAAACAAAGAAAAGAGTGGATAAAAATTAATCAAATAAATGAAACATGTGTAAAGTATTTTAGATTCATGTTCTCATGTTTTCTTTACAGAAAAAATCTTAAATGTTAATATCTTTTTGAAATATCTTTATATAAACTATGATATTGATACTTATGTTAATTTCTGTTGAATACACTTTTAAATCTTAGATATTAAAAAAATTGACTTTTTAGTATTTTAAATTGTTGTCTCTTTAAAAAATTATCCAGCCTAATGAATGAGAATGATTGTATGAAACACAATATGAGTCAAGGATAGTTGGAAATGCAATGTATATGAACATTCATGTAAACCAATATGAAGTAAATATAGTTTTTAGGTTTAAAAATATATCAAATTCTAATTCTAGATTTTTCAATTTTTATTGATCTATGTATTTACTACTATATATTTTTCTCTGATAACTTCCTTAAAAGAATTCTGTAGTTTATTATTTAAATATTTACTTTTCAAGATTTTAAGTCATTTTGTGTCCTTCATTTGTCTTTTCATTTAATCTCTGAGCCACTGACAACAAAATGGTGTTGTTGTTAGATGCCTTTGAGTTGAGTATAACTCATAGCAATTCTTATGAACTATACACCCTGTACTATCCTGTGCCACCCTCAATATTTCTGGCATACTTGAACCCATTACTGCAATTTCTGTGCAATCTAGCTGATTGAGGATCTTCCTCTCTTTCAATGTTCTTACACTTTTGCAATATGATGTCCTTTCTCCAATGAATAACCTCTCCTGGTAACATGTACAAAGTATGTGAGGCAAAGCTTTGTCATCTTTGCCTCCAAGAAACCATCTAGCTGTACCTTCTCCAAAACATGTGCTTGTTTTTTTTACAGTCCATACTCTTTTCCAACATAACAGATCAAAGACATCAATTTTTCTTCTGTCATCTTTATTCATTGTCCAGTTCTAAGGCAAACCTTCATACACTTCATTCTGGTAGATTCTACTTTGATTATATGGTGCTCTGATTATCTAGTCTATAGTGAATTGTGCTGCTAATATAGTCATATTCTCTGGAGGTTCAAGTCAATCAGTCACTGTGAGGAAGAATGGATAATCTCCTCCTGTGCAAATTTCAACCTTGGAAAATCAATGGAGGACCAGCTTTTCCAATTGTATTTGGAGTGTCACCACTTGAGGGCTTCATCTTCTGAAACTATAATTATAATTACAACTATAATTATTATAATAATTATAACTATAATTATAATTAACTTATAATTGATTCTGATGAAAGCAATTCTCTTCTCTACTTCATGGAGATAGATATTTCTGAAATGTCAATGTTAAATTTGTATTGGAACATAAATATATTCCAAATTGATCTGGAATCTGAACTAGAGTCTGTTACTTCCCTAATAAACCACATAATCATGAAACCCCTTGGTGGTCATTGTAATAAATTCTAGAACCCAGCAGTTCCATACAAAATACAACTGGTACCATATTTTTAAAAATATTAGAGACTGACCCCAAAAAGACCATAATTGCCACACAAGCAGCTATAGGCATGCTTTGTTCAAAATAGCAAGGAGTTGGAAACAACCTAAGTGTCAATCAACAAACAAATGGATAGAGAAGTTCTGATATTTTCACACAATGGAATACTACACTACAATGAAAAACAAGGAACTCATGCTATATTATTCAAAATGGGTGACCTTGGAGGACATTGTGCTGAGTGACATATCTCAATCACAAAAGGACCAATACTGCATAGTGCCACTGTTGTAAAACAGGACTGACATTGGGGTAGGGGGCAGACTGAGAAAGAAGGGATAAATAATGTATACTGCATTGTAACAGATTAGGGAGAACACTGTTTAAAAGGCATATGTGATTAGGTATTATTGTCATGACAGGACACCAGAAGGAAGGCTGCATAGTGGACTGGACCTGGGGGTGTGCGGGAGGGATTGTAAAACAATGAAAGAATTTTTCTTTTACTTT
>NW_006400097.1:1298492-1299274 GCF_000299155.1 Elephantulus edwardii | reverse complement strand
TGTTGCTGAGTACTTTAGAGAGGTCCTTAACAGCAGACTTTCTCATCGCGATACGCTTTTTGATTTCCTGACTGCTGGTGCCAAGAATGTTGACTGTGGAGCCGAGCAAACTGAAGCTGTGAACAATCTTAATCTCTTCACCATCCATCCTGATGCTGCCAATTGGTCCAGTGGCGAGAATCTTTGTTTTCTTGACATTGAGCCTCAGTCCATACTGAAGGCTACAGTCCCTGACACTTCGCAGCAAATGCATGAGGTCCTTCTCAGTTTCAGCAAGCAGAATTGTGTTATCTGCATAACACAGATTGTTAATAGATCTTTCACCAATCCTGATGCCACAATTCTCCTCATAGAGCCCAGCTTCTCGGATAATCTGCTCTGTATACATGTTGAAAATGTACGGAGACAGGATGCATCCCTGGCATACACCCTTCCCAATTTTGAACCATGCAGTGTTACCCTGCTCTGTTATGACTACTGCCTCTTGATCCAAGTACAGGTTTTGCATTAGCATAATTAAATGTTCTGGGATTCCCATTCTTCTCAGAGTCAGCGACAGTTTGCTATGATATACCAGTTGAAGTATTTCAGATAACAGATGTTGCCCTGGATGTGCTCACCAGTTGTTCCAAGAAATCTGGAGAACAACCACTTGGCCAACTGACTGGAAGAGATCAATAGTTGTTACCATTCCAAAGAAAGGTGACCCAACTGAGTGTGGAAACTACAGAACAGTGTCATTGATTTCACATGCAAGCAAGATTCTATTGAAGATTATCCAA
>NW_006400097.1:1296788-1298108 GCF_000299155.1 Elephantulus edwardii | reverse complement strand
TTTGATTGCAGCTATTTTCAAAGATACTGCCATCTTGCAAAATTTATCAATGGCATTAAACAACAACAACATCCTTTTTCTCTTTTTATTAATGATATTATTAATTTTACTGAAAATTTACAGATATTTTGGATTTCTATTCATTCATTGTTTCACTTTTCTCCCTCCCTACCCTTCCCCTATGGTTCATTTTTCTCTTTGAAAAGTAAAAGAAAAATTTAGTCACTGTTATACAATCCCTCCCTCTCAATTACACTCCACTGTGCAGTCTGCATTCTGGACTCTTGTCATGAGCTATCCCTTTAAAAATACAGTGGTACACGTTACCCTGTTTTGTTGTTGTATTATAATTGTCTCACTTCATTTTTTATTAAACTATTACTTACTTCATTTTTCTGAATCTTTTTGCCTGGTAACGTATTTGGCATTAAACAAAAGCCTGTGATGTTCTTCATGCCTAAATGAGGTCTAAATGACAGGGTTATTAGAAGTGGTAGGTGGTAATACTCCTATAGCTATGCTTCAAGGAATCCCTCATCTGTTTTAAATATGGTCTTACAGATGCATAACTCTCTTCAATTCAGGAAATTTTAGTTATCTGTTCTATATTCCAGCTTCATAACTCTGCACAAGTTGTCTACAAGATAATACTGTCAATTTTGCTACTATTACTGATAAAATCACTTTCTAAGACATTTTTGTTGAGTATTACCTCAATGCAACTAGGAATTTTAAAAAGAAAAGTAGAATTGTGCTAAATTTTTGTTTAATAGCTAAGAATTTAACTAGTTTAATTTCCCATAAAGCCAATACATTGATTCAATAATTGGCACTTTTTATGTTTGTTATGCCCAGTGTTCCTTCCATGTTAATTTTATTTTCTATTTATGTTCATTTACATTAAAGTGAGATGTTTCTACTGTAAGAATGTATAGTCTGTGTATTTCTGAGGTCCTCAGGAGTGTATTCTTCTAAAACTATTATTCTGTTTTCCTATAACACATCCATGGTCTTGTCGTTTTTTGGTTTTTATTTTGTGTTCTTAATTTTATTGTCAGTTCCACTATTTTTAGAGTACAATATTTATTTTCTTTAACTCTTGGTAAAGTGAAAAAATCTATATTATAATGTTCTTCTCGATACAGTGATAAAATCTACATTATAATGTTCTGGTGTGTTTATACCAAAGAGATATAGAAACGGTGTATTGGACGACCCTTCCATATGTAATTTTCTCATTCCGAGTAACAGTACAGATTATAAAAAGCCTTGGTTTTGAGAGACCAGAATACATAAAAGTATGTGTGTAAAATATAACCT
>NW_006400097.1:1273008-1296688 GCF_000299155.1 Elephantulus edwardii | reverse complement strand
ACATTAAAAGTGTTATCTGTAGGTAAAAACTAGATTAAATATTTTACACTTGTTAAAAATGAAAAACAGATTCTGCTTAAGTTCATCAGTTTATAGTGAGTACACACTATTTTATTGTTGTGTGTGTCCTATGAAATACTGATTTAAAATGCATTCAAGAAAATTCAGAGACAACACTGGAATCATTGATAAAGATCAGGATATAAAAACTGGAAAGGTAAGAAAATAGAAAGAGAAACCAGTAGAAATAGGGTACTAAAAGAAAAAAAAAGAAAGGTAAAAGAAACATTGTTATTTAACCAGAATATTGACAGATATAGTAAGCATTAAAAAAATAACAATAACACTTAACAAGAAAAAGTATAAATTTCATCAAATCTAAAATCAATATACATATATTGATAGTATTTGCTTTTATCCATTTATTAGATTATAGCACTATTACTGTCTTCTTGTTAATATGCCATTGAGGTGACTATGACTCGTAGCTACCCTATGTACATTAACTCTGAACCATGCCCTATCCAAAGCCAATCAACCGACCTAATCCCATTTCTCCATCCACCTCATCCAATGTCTTTCTTTCCTGCACTAACCCTCCATCCTTCTAAGCATGATGTCCTTCACCAAGGACTGGTTCATCCTGGCCGCATGTCCAAACTATGTGAGACAGAGATTCAAAATCTTTGCCTTTATGGAAAGCCTGTTCTCACAGTCTCCAGGACAGACCGTTTTGTTCTCCTGGAAGTCCACGGTATGTTCAACACTCTTTTCCCACACCACAACTCAAAGGGATTTATTTATTGTTATTTTATCCTAAGTTATTATTTTGCTCTTTATAACAAGTATTTGCAAAGACCATGGCCTGTATCAGGTGGGCCTTAGTCTCCAAAACGGCATTGTTGCTAGTGAGGTCCCGGATAGGACTAACTGTCCCAATGCAATTCATCTTTCGATTTCCTGACTAGAAAGAATTAATTTTCAAAATGAATAAACAATGTAATGTACCTAAGAAGAATGAGCACAGTCAAATGTTTTGGGATTCCCATTCTTCACAATGTTAGACATCATTTCTTGTGAGATCAGTCTTCAGAAAAAATAGATTATGGGAAAGATGGAGGGTCAAAGAAAAATGGGAGACTCTTAAAAAGATGGATTGACACAATGTAAAAATTGGCATGAGCATGTCATAGATTTTGAGGAGGACACAAGATAGGGAAGTTCAACATGAAAAAAAATTTTAAAAAGACACATAAACCAACAGATTCTCACCACTGGGCCAATTGGAGCACTATGATAGATGGTAGAGACTGAGATTGTCAACAGCTTCACCTTGGTTATGCCCACAATCAACACTGTTGGTAACAGCAGCCAGGAAATCAAATGATGAACTGTGTTGGAAAATCTCCTGTTAGAGACCTCACTAGAGTACTGGATAGCACTGATTTATGCCTAGAGACTACAATGCATTTAATCCAGGCATGGTTTTAGCAATTACTCATTATACATTAGAAAGATGGAAATGACAAAGGATGATAGAAGAATTGATGACTTTGAGTTGCAGTGCTGGAGAAAAGTATTTAATATAAAACTGACTCCTAAGAGACCAAACATGTCTTTTCTGGAGAGGCTGAAACCAGGCTGCTCCTCAAAGGTAAGGATTTTGAAGCTCTATGAACACACATCGGACATGTTGCCAGAAGAAACCGCTCCTTGGAGAGGGACATCATTCTTGGAAAAGTGGAAGGATAGTGCAAGAGAGGAAGACTCTGAATGAGATGGATTGACTCAGTGACTTGGGTAAAGGGGATATGTGTGTCAAATATAATGAAATTGATTCAAGAGAAAGCAGGATTCAGAGTTGTTGTACATAGGGTTGCTATGAGTCACAGACACATATGAACAGCATATCACAACAACAACCACAATCATATATTGATATTTTAATCTTAATCAGTTTATTCTAATCTATAATTATTCTATTTGTATACTGCATGGTTAAAAAATTGTGAAGGGTGTATGCCAGAGATGTATGTCCTGTCTCCACATCTTTCAATTTATATGTGAAACAGATCATCTAGGAGGCTAGGCTCTATGAAGAGAACTATGGTATCAAGATTGAAGGTAGACTCAGCAACAACCTGTGATATGCTGATGACACAACCTTGCTTGCTGAAACTGAGGAGGACCTGAAGCACTTTCTGCAGAAGGTCAAGGACTGCAGCCTTCAATATAGATTGAAGCTCAATATCAAGAAAAGAGCAATTGACAGCACCATAATAGTTGGTAAGGAAATTGAAATTGTTAATAGCTTTCAGTTTGCATGGCTCCACAATCAACACTCTTGGTACTAGAAGCCAGGCAAAGACTAATTGCTTTTGGAATTTTTGCTGTCAGAGACCTCTCCAAAGTACTGAAAAGGGACAATGTCAGTCTGGAGACTAAGGTGTGCCTGATCCAGACCATATTCTTTGCAACTACTTGCTATGCATCAGAGGGCAGGACAATGACTAGGGATGATAGAAAGAGAGTTGATACCTTTGAGCTGTGGTGCTGGAGAAGAGTACTGAATATACCATGGACTGCTAAGAAAACAAAATAGGTTTGTCCTGGAGAGAATGAAACCTGGCTACTTTTTGGAGGCAAGGATTCTGAAGTTTCTTCTGACTTATTTTGGAAATGTACCTTAGAGAGGGACTTCATGCCCCTGAGATTGGAGGGACAGCACAATAGAAGACTCATGATGAGATGGATTGATTCAGTGACTGGGGTAATGTAGGTAGGTGTGTCAGAGACAATAAGATTGGCATAAGATAGAGCAGGGTTTAGGGCTGTTTTACATAGGGTCTCTATGAGTTGCTGATGACTCAATGGCACACAACAACAGCAACAACAATTATTGTTTACTCACCCTATATAAAACATAAATAATAAAACTGATCAAATGAATGACTAAAAATGGTACAGATGGCAGCAGGCGGGAGGTAGCATGAGGAGCCTGGAGGTGTACCAAGAAGCCCCACTGGGTATATCTCCCATGGCCCTCCACAGTACCCAATTTTTCTGTACAACACGGATTTAAGTTCAACATTGATAAGACGGTGTTTCTGGAGAAACCATGGGTGAGTCTTGACATCCCCTGCTGCCCGTCTCTGAACCTGCACTGCCACAGCCCATGGAGCCGCTGTGGTGCCTGAAATCTCCTCACCTGAACTAGGCAGTGGGTGCTGGAACCTGCATCCAGGATGACAGAGCCCCCACATGGTTGGCGGTGGTTGCAGGTGGCTTCAGGCCCCAGCTGTAGGAGGAGATAGCCGGGCAGTGCTATGCCATAGAGACAAGGAATGTGAAGGACCAGATCCTGGAGAACATCTTGCTATCAGTGAAGAGAGTTTCCTTGGAGGGATCCATGACGGCGAATTTCCTCAATGCACCACATTTTTCGATTTTTTCACTACTGCTACCAAACACTGGATTGGGTTGGCAGAGAAGAAGGAAAGATGGCCGACCGAGAGTCACACGGAGCTCACCACCTAGCAGTCTGCCTTCAGACAAGCTTAGTTTGAGTGCTTGTTATACTGCCTTTATTACCTTTACAACTTTGAGAGGGTCTGTTCTACACTTTGGGGGCCCCTTATCCATTTGTGGAAGAGGAAAGTAATAATGCCTTCTTAGAGTTACAATTAGGCTACCTGGTGGATAGGAAGGGGGAAATGATTGTTGTGCTAGAGCCAAAAGTGCTGTCTCTTGCCTTGGTCTCCAGTAGAGCCCTGCTCCAGACCACAAAAGGGCTTTGGTGTGGGGGAGTGCAGCCTGGCCCCTGAGGATTGTTATGCAGCCCCTGGGGAGTGCCGCCTGGCCCCTGGCAAGAGTTGCCTGGACCCTGGGGACTGCTACCTCACAATTGGGGAGCATCATCAGGTTGCTGGGGAGAGTTACCTGGTGTGTATGAGAAATTTTATCTAAGCCACTTTCTTACATTTCCTCATTCAGTACATCTGTAAGTAACACCTCAAAAGCCCTTCTCCTTGTAACTCACAAGTTTGTTCTCTCTAGATTTGCTCCCTTTCCTCTAGGTAACTTGAACACTGAGTCTTGTTCCAGACCTGAGCCCTGATCCCAGTTCCAGAGACAGAAAGGAATTATAACTTCCAGCTAAAGAAGAGAGAAGGTGGATGGAGCCTTAAAGTTCAGGCAGCCACCAGACTCAACCAGGCAAACACTTTGCAGTCCAGAGGGCAGAAAATGTCAGGAAAATATCTTCTAACTGAACAAGACAGCATGCAGCTTCAACTCAAGATCACCAGTAAAGTTTAAAAGTGGGTTCTCCTTCCCCTTCATCTCAACATCCCAGTTCATTATGAAGCAGCCTGAGAGTCCGTGCCCATTCCCAAATGAGAAACTCACAAATGAAACTTAAAAAACAAAATTCTTTGTTAAAAAAAATTGAAAAAATTAATCACCATTGGACTATACCCATCATTACCCTGTCTTCTCTGGTCCTCACCGGATCTTTCTTATTTCCTTCACTCACTCCATCCACCCACCAAATTGTGCAGTTCTGTGATTTCATCCCTACCCATTCTCACTCTTCTACTTCCAACCCTTACCCCTTTGGGTCCCCATACATGTTTTTTTGAGCAATAAAACAAATAATAAATAATAATAAAAATAATAATTTCAAAAAGATAAAAAATGTTAATTTTCCATTGTTTTTGTTATTGCTTTATTTTTGTACAGTGACAATTAAGTCAATAAGGTTCTTGTTATTGTTACGTGCTGTTGAGTTGAGTATGACAGATAATAACCCTATGGACAAAATATCTGAACCCTGTCCTATCCCGGCCATTCTCACACTTCTTGACATACTAGAACCCATTGCAGCAGTCATCATGTCAACCCACCTGGTTGATTGTCTTCTTCTTTGTCAACCCTCTACCTTACTGAGTATTATGCTCCTTGCCAAGGAATAGCGCCTCCTAGCAACATGTCTGAAGTATGTGAATTGAAGCCTTATCATCTTTGCCTCCAAAGGGCACTCTGGTTGCACCTTTTCCAAGATACATTTGTTTGTTCTTTTGAAATTCCATAAGATGTTCAGTGCTCTTCTCCAACACCACAGTTCAAAGACATCAATTCTGTCATCCTTATTCATTGTCCTGCTCTCAGATACACAGCAAGTGATCAGAAAGACCATGACCTGAATCAGACATACTTTAGTCCTCACAGTGACATAAGTGCTGCCCAATAATTTGGAGGGGTCCCAAACTGCAGTGTTTCACAATATAATATGTCATCTGACTTCCTGTCTGCTGGTACCAAGGGTGTTATTTGTGGAATCAAGTAAAAAGAAACCGTTCACAGTTTTTATCTTTTCTCCATCTTTCATGATGTTGTTTTTCTATCCCGTGGTAAGAATCTTTGCCTTCTGGACATTGAAATACAGCCCATAAGAAGGCTTTCTTATTTGATCCTCTTCAACAAGTTCTTCAGTATTTCTTCGCCTCCCTAAAGAAAATATATGTCATCTGCGTAATTCAGTTTATTGATGAATCTCCCTCCGATCCTGATGCCATATTCCTGTTCATGGATTATAGCTTCTCAAACAATTTTCTCAGCATACAGATTGAATAAGTATGGAGAAAGAGTACAACCCTGAGACATTCTCTCCTTAATTTTAAACCATGTAGTATTCCTTTGAGCTGTTCACATTACAGCGTCATGCTATAGATTTTGCATGAGCCCAATTAAGTGCTCTGGGATTCCCATTTTTCTCAATATTAGACATAAATTATTATGATACACACAGTCAAATGTTTTTGCATAGTTAATAAAGCATAAATACATTCATATAATATTTTTTTTTTACTTTCTGCCAGGATTGATCAGATATCAACAATGATATCTCTGGTGCTCAAGCGTTTTCTAATTCGTGCTTGAATGTTTGGCAGTACCTGATCTATATACTGTTATAGCCATTATTGAATGATCTTCAGCAGTATTTTTTTTTTGCATGTGATGTTAACGATATTGTTCAATTGTTTCCACATTCTGTTAAACCATCTTTCTTGGGTATAGAATATAATGTGGAAACTACAGAACAATCTCACTGATTTCACATGCAAGCAAGATTTTACTGAAGATTATCCAAAAACGACTGGAACAGCACATCAACAGAGAACTACCAGAAGTCCAGGCTGGGTTTAGAAGGGCCGTCGTACTAGAGATATTGTAGCTGATGTTAGATGGATCTTGGCTGAAAGCAGGGAATACCAGAGGAATGTCTATCTGTGTTTCATTGACTATGCAAAGGCATTTGACTGTGTAGATAATAACAAACTATGGCTGAATCTGAGAAGAATGGGAATCCCAGAACACTTGATCATTCTAACTGCCAGGAGGCAGTTGTCAGAACAGAGCAAGGGAACACTGCATGGTTCAAAATTGGTAAGGGCGTACACCAGGGATGCATCCTATCTCCATACATTTTCAACCTATATGCAGAACAGATTATCCGGGAGGCTGGGCTCTATGAGGAGAAATGTGGGGTCAAGATTGGTGGACGATTTATCAACAACCTGCGTTACGCGGATGGCACAACCCTGCTTGCTGAAACTGAGGAGGACCTGAAGCGCCTGCTGCAGAGTGTCAAGGACTGCAGCCTTCAATATGGATTGAGGCTCAATGTCAAGAAGACAAAGATTCTCACCACTGGACCAATTGGCAGCATCAGGATGGATGGTGAAGAGATTGAGATTGTACACAGCTTTAGTTTGCTTGGCTCCATAGTCAACAGTCTGGCCACCAGCAGCCAGGAAATCGAAAGGTGCATTGCCATGGGAAAGTCTGCTTTTAGGGACCTCTCCAAAGTACTGAAGAGCAATGGTGTCTCACTGGAGACTAAGGTGCTTCTGATACAGGCTTTGTTCTTCCAAATCACTTGTTATGCATCAGAGAGTTGGAAAATGACCAAGGAGGATAGAAGGAGAATTGATGCCTTTGAGCTGTGGTGCTGGAGAAGAGTATTGAGAATACCATGGACTGCTAGGAAAACAAACAGATTTGTCCTGGAAATGGTTAAACCGTGTGGCTCCTTG
Source organism: Elephantulus edwardii (assembly GCF_000299155.1). Lineage (NCBI taxonomy): Eukaryota > Metazoa > Chordata > Mammalia > Macroscelidea > Macroscelididae > Elephantulus > Elephantulus edwardii. Next base: position 1,289,591 of record NW_006400097.1, on the reverse strand, counting down.
GAGGCAAGGATTCTGAGGCTCCGTCTAACATACTTTGGACATGTTGTGAGGAGAGACCGGTCCTTGGAGAAGGACATCATGCTTGGGAGGGTGGAGGAACGGCACAGGAGAGGAAGGCCCTCTATGAGGTGGATTGATTCAGTGACTGGGATAATTCGGATGGGAGTGTCTGAGACAGTGCGATTGGCACAGGACAGAGCGGATTTAGGGCTGTTGTACATAGGGTCCCTATGAGTCGTAGGCGACTCGACGGCACATAACAACAGCGACAACACCTCCAATCTATTGGCTAGACAATTGTCCTCCAAATTTCCTGGCATAGATTATTGCTTATATCAATGGCTACATCTGTTAATTTTAACAAGTTAGTTGGTATCCTATGCATTCCTGGAGACTTAATTTTTATGAAAATGTTAAATATAGCTTTCACTTTCTCCCTCACTACCATTGACTCCTGTTCATAGGGTACTTTATAAAATTTTTCATTGTCAGTCAGTTCTTTTTGGTACAATGATTCTGAATATTCATTTCATCTTTCGATGCTTGCTGTATCATTCAATATATTGCCCATCACATCTTTCAATATTGCAAATTGAGGCTTAAATATATTTTTAATTCTTTCAACTTTTGAAACTCAGAATGACTTCTTCCCTTTTTGTTCTCCAATTACAGCTCTCTGCATATTTCATGTAATATTTTGCTTTGTCTTCTAGAGCTTCCCTTTAAAATACTCTGTTTATGTCCTTTACTTTGGAATGTTTTCCTTTTGTATTGGCTGCTTCACTCTCTAGCGCAATTTATAGAGTTTCTTCTGACATCTATTTTGGTGTGTGGTTTTGGTGGTTTTTTGTTTCATTTTTTTCTTTCTTTCTCAGCTTTCTTTGTAATGACTTTGTGCTTTCTTTATGGATGAAGAATGATCAGTAGCTGGAAAGCATGGACTCAGTGAGAGAAATAAGGCTGGAGATAGAATGATAGAATTCTGCACATTCAATGATTTATTCATTGCAAGTATCTTTTATAAGAGACATACAAGCAGGGTATACACATGGATTTCACTTGATGGTATACATAGGAATCAAGTTAACTACACTTGTGTAAAGACTCGCTGGAGAAGCTCAATATCAGCTGTGAAATCCAGGTCAGGTGCTGATTGTGTGACACACCACCCACTACTCATATGAAAGTTCAAGCTGAAGTTGAGGAAAATTAAATGAAATCCATGGGAACCAAAATTTGACCTTAAATTTGTCCCATTCAAATTTCAAAACCATCTCAGGAATAAGTTTGCTTCCTTGAGCACCAATGAGAGTAGACCAAATGAACTCTGGGAGGATATCAAGAAAATTGTCCATGAAGAATGCAAAAGATCATTACAAAAGCTGAAGAAAAGAAAAAGACCAAAATGGAAGTCAGAGGAGACTCTGAATATTGCATTAGAGGGTTGAGAAGCCAAAGCTAAAGGAATACTTAAGGATACCTTGACTAGAATGTTAAATGATCCAAGAAGCTTTAAAAGAAGATGGAAGGAGTTTACAGAGTTACTGTATCAGAAGGAATTGGCTGACACAGAAGAATTTAATGAAATAACATATGAGCAAGAGCCTGAGGTGATGAAGGAGGAAGTTCAAGTTGCTCTGAAGGAATTGGGAAAAAACAAAAACAAAGCTCCAGGAGTTAACTGCATACCAATTGATATATTTCAACAAACAAACACTACCTTGGATGTGCTCACTAAGTTGTGCCAAGAAATCTGGAGGAGAGTCAGCTGGCCAGCTGACTGGAAAAGATCAATATTTGTTTCCATTCCAAAGGAAGGTGACCCAACAGAGTGAGGAAATTATTGATCAATATCAGTAATATCTTGGAAGCAGGAGTAGCATCCCCTTGAGTAAACAGCTTGTCTCCGGAAACCCTGTGAACCTGGAGAAAGGATGAAAGTCACACATGCAAGTCACACATGCAAGACTTTTGTTCATATGGTCACTATGAGTCGCCTACTAATCAACAGCACTTAACAACACAGAGAGATACCAGTTGGCCAAGAGGACCGAAAGTGATGTTACCAATCCAAGGTGGATGGCTCTAATCTGTGGTCCTAAATCCTGTTTTTCATTGTTTTTGTTCAGTCTTCTAGGTCATATTGCTCTAGTGTGTCCACTTGTTGTACAGAGGTAAACTGTGGTCGCTGTGAAGCTGAACACTGTGACACTGATGTGTCAAATGCTCTAATGGTTACCCCTGGTGGATAGTGTTTGGTGACGCTTCCTGGTTGAAACAAGCTTGGAAGCAGGAGTGGCATCTCCTTCCATAATAGCTTATCTCCAGAAACCCTACAAACCTGGAGAAAGGATGAAAGTTACGCACGCAAGTGTTGAGGACTTTTGTTCATAGGGTCGCTATGAGTTGCCTATGACTTGACGGCACTTAACAACAACTTAACAACATCATTATTATCACATGCAAGCAAGATTCTACCGAAATTTTTCAAAAAAATTATTGGAGCAATATGTCAACAGAGAACAGCCAGATGTGCAGGCTGGATTTAGAAGAGGTCATGGTACTAGGGATATTACAGCTAATGTTAGATGGAGCTTGGCAGAAAGCAGAGAATACCAGAAGAATGTCTATCCATGCTTCATTGACTATGCAAAGGCTTTTCACTGTGTGGATCACAATAAGCTATGGCTGACTATGAGCAGAATGGGAATACCAGAACAATTGATGGTGTTTATGCAGAACCTATCCTTGGACCAAGAGGCAGTCGTCAGAGCAGAGCAAGGAGATACTGCGTGGCTCAAAATTTGGAAGGGTGTCCGCCAGTATGTATTCTGTCTCCATACCTTTTCAATCTGTATGCAGAACAGATCATCCTAGATGCTGGGCTGTATGAGGAGGAATGTGGCATCAGGATTGGTGGAAGAGTCATAAACAACATGTGTTACGCACATGACGTAGCCCTGCTTGCTGAAACTGAGGGGACCTAAAGCACTTGCTGCAGAAGGTCAGGGACTGCAGCCTTCCATATGGATTGAAACTTAACATCAAGAAAACAAAAATTCTCACCACTGGGCTAATTGGCAGCATCAGTATGGATGGTGAAGGGATTGAGACAGTTAACAATTTTAGTTTACTTGGCTCCAGAGTCAGTACTCTTGGTAACAACAGCCAGGAAATCAAGAGATGTATTGCATTGGAAAAGTCAGCTGTCAGGAACCTCTTAAGAGTAGTGAAGAGTAATGACATCAGGCTGGAGACTAAGGTGTACCTGACCCAGTCTATAGTCTTTGCAATTACGTGCTATGCATCAGAGAGTTGGACAGTGACTAGAGAGGATAGAAAGAGAATTGATGCCTTTGAGCTGTGGTGCTGCAGAAAATGTGGAATATTATGTGGACTGCTATTAGAACAAACAGGTTTGTCCTAGAGAGAGTGAAGCTGGAATGCTCCTTGGAGTCAAGGATTCTGAATATTCGTCTAACATACTTTGGACACGTTGCAAGGAGGGACTGTTCATTGGAGAGGGATATCATGTTTGGGAGGAACAGCGCAGGAGAGGAAGACCCTCGTTGAGATGGATCGATTCTATGATTGGAGTGGTGTGAATGAGTGTGTTTGAGAAGGCGAGTTTGGCAAAGGTAGAGTGGCGTTTATAGTGTCACTATGAGTCGCAAGCAAATCTATGGCACATAACAACAACCACAGCATCTTTTAAATTATGACAAACATCGTTATATATGGGTAATGATTTTACAGTACAGACATTCACTTTCTAATTTCAAAATAAAGTGTTTGTATTCAACATTTTATTATTATTTGGTCTATAAACTCATAGGTTGGCAGTTATAATCTACCATATGCTATATGGAGAAAGATGGGCAATTTCCTTTTGTGCAATTTACAACCTCTGAGAACCATAAACTATGTGTTGGTTCTGATTTAGTATAAATGAAAGTAAATTTCACTAAATAACTGATTAAAGTATATATTTAAAGGGGAAAATATTAAATAGACCACTCAACATATTTTTTCTCATGTAAGTTTTAACACGTTAGAATGACTTTAACTTCAATATTTAAAAACAATCCCCGATTTTCTAAGTTTCTTTTTTCTTTCTAAAAATTAATTACACTTTTAGTAGAACAAATTGAAATTTTCATTTAAGTAAATTTATGATATAAATAAAGGATCTATAAATAACACACTTGGTATTAGCAGTCTAGAGATCATGAGATGCATTGCACTGGCAAAGTCTGTAGTCAGGGACCTCTCCAAATTATTGAGGAGCAACGTTATGAGTTTGAGGGTTATGATATACCTGACTCAGGCCATTCTTTTCAGTGGCTTGGTATGGATCTGAGAGTTGAACAATGACTAAGATGACTGAAGAAGAATTCACACCTTCAGACTGGGACATTGTGAAGAATATTGAACATCTGTGAAAAGAGCTAATAGATTCATCTTTGAGAGGGTACAACCATAATGCTCCTTGGAGGCAAAGAGAAATAAAATATTTCATCCATTTGGGCATGTTGCTAGGAGAGGTTATTCCTTATAGAGATGCAACATGCTTGGAAAGATGAAGGGGTGGTGAAAGAGCGCAAGACTTTCAACCAGGTGGATTGATGCAGTGACTATAGCATTGACTTGAGTGTATCAGAGATTATAAGGATATCACAGTATAAGTCATGGTTCACATCTGTTGTTTATAGAGTTTTTATGAGTCATAATTAACAGAATCTCATAATGACAACTTACATAAGTACACAAAATGCCTAGTTTCATAAAATAAAACTAATATAATTGCGTTCAATACAGATTATGAATTAATCTACCTGAAAATTTATTTCAACATTTGGTAATATGAAAATACACACTAATCATACAAATATATCACATATTTATATTTTAAAGCAATTAATTATATTTGTTATTTATTAAATATTATATAAATAGAATTTTGATTCTTAATATGATAGATAAAATCAAAACAATTATACAGTTTATACATTTTTAAATGAAAATTTATTATTTCTAATATATTTAGCTCATTTTAAGTTTTACACTATCTGTTAAACAGTTAATATTTAGTTGATAACTTTAAAACTTCAAAGATTATACTTATCCATATTTGTGAAGCATCTCAAATTGTAGTGTGATATTTAATGATGGATTTAGACTGAATCTTGGCATATTTATAGCTGCAATCAGCTTAAATTTTATCTGCTTCTCTGGAATAAAGCCACTTAGCTACAAAAGATTCAAGCAGCTTGAATAAAGATTATAAACAGTATGTGTTCTTTCAGTAAGAGAACTTAAAATGTTACCCTACTGTAGGGTAAATAAAAGTTCTTGTGATGCAACAAACCATCAAACTAAACACGTAAAATACCAGGAAAAAATTTATCCACTAATTTCACTGCAGTTGGTTGGATTACATGCTTATGTTCATCATAATACTTAGCTAAATAAGGTTAATTTTCAAATGTTATTCTCAGATTTTTACATTGAAAAGGGTGTTCATAGGATAGAAGAGACATACATTTTTAAGGAGACTATTTTTTTAGAATTCTTCTTTATAAAACAACCTCTATTAGTATACAAAAGCTGAACAATGAATAAAAATAACAGAAGAAAAATTGATTCCTTTGTGTTTTGGAGCTGGATAAGAATATTGAACATACACTGGACTCTCAAGAAAACAAATAGTTGTGTTCTGGAGAGGATGAAACCAATTTGCTCACTAAAGGCAAGGATTTTGAAGCTCTGCCTCAAATAGTTTCACTATGTTTCTAGGAAGGACCAGTATTTAAAGAAGGATATCATGCTTTAACGGGTGGAGGGACAACACAGGAGAAGAAGACCCTGGATGATATAGATTAACACAGTGACTAAGGTAATAGGGGAAAGTGTGTCAGTGACAGTGAGATTGGTTCAGGATAATACAAGATTCAGAGGTATTATGCATAGAATTGCTATGAATCAAAGGCAACACGATGGCACATAACAACAATAAAAACATTAGCATACAAAAAGCATATTATTAAAAATTGTATTTGCAAATTAGTAAAATAATATTATTTTTATTGGACAAGCTTGACAGTTTTTGAAAAAAATGAATTTTGTGTAATGGCAGAAAAAGACAATCAAGGTCCAAGATGATAATGTGCACACATGGATTTTGTCTGAATGAAACACACACTTTTTTCCCAGCCCCAAATTAATTTTAGATAGTTTGACCCAAATATAGAGCAGAATGAAGAGATGTTCAAATTTGGAAAGACACATAATGATAAATTTAATTGTATAAAACTACCTTATTTGTTCTTACATCTATATACCTTTTGTTTATATTCTTTTTCTAAATTTTATGTTTATCAGCTAGAACATTCCATGCATTGCAGTAGTGAAACAAGCATGACTTATTTCTGTGTTCTGCTACGATTGTAGAAACAAGAAGAAAGTGTAGAATAAAGAATGGGGGAAACATAAGTTTTCCCATATTTCCTACTAAAACGGACAAAAACTACTCCAGTATATTTTCATTCAATGATTCCCACACTCTTTCAGATTGCCTTTTTTTGGAATGCCAATAAATATGGATCTTTTCCAGTCACCTTGGCCAAAGAGTTGTTCTCTAGATTTCATTGCCCTGCCTGGTGAGCACATCCAGGGCGGCTACTGTTTACTGATATGTCATTTGGGAGTCCATCACTTTTGGGGCCTTGTTTTTGCCAATTCCTTCAGAGCAGCATGAACTTTATCTTTCATCACCATTGCCTCTTGATCATAGGTTATTTTATGAAATTCTTCTGTGTCAGCCAATGCTATCTGATACAGTTATTCAGTGTATTCTACTTATTTTGATGGTTCTTGGATCATTAAGTATTCTGCTATAGCGTTCTCAATGATTGCCACTCAAAGCTTGAATTTATTCTTCAATTTCTTCAGCCTAAGAAATGCTGAGTGAGTGTGTTCCTTTTGATTCTCTAACTGCAGCTCATTGCATAGTTCATTATGATAATTTGCTTTATCTCCCCAATCTACCCTTTGAGATCTTCTGTTCAGCTTCCTTGCTTTCTGATTTCCTCTTCTTGCTTTGTCTTTTTGGCATTCTAGTGCAATATACAGAGTCTCTTCTGATATCAGTCTTGATCTTGTCTTCCTCCTCCTCTAGCTTTGTAATGACCTATAACGCGCTTCATGGAAGTATATTTTATATTTTCTCATAGCTCTTCTAGTCTTCATTATTCTCAAGGCTTCAAATCTGTTCATGATGGCTTGTTATTTTCTGTTTGTGTTTTTTTTTTTAATTCAGATGGAATAGACTCATTGTCAAATTTTTGCTCTTGCAAATTCTTTCTAATTTTCTGTAGCTTTATTTTGAACTTGCATATGTGCAGTTGATAATCTGTTCCATAATCAGTACCTGGACTAGTTTTCACAGCAGATATATTGAGCTTCTCCAATATTTTTCCCCCTGCAGATGTAATCAATCTGATTTCTGTGTATTCCATTTTTATTTGTGTTTCTTACATAAGTTATTTGTAATAAATAAATAATTGATTGTACCATTGAATACTGTACTATTGAAAATGCTTTCACTTTATCCCAAACTTCATTTCTCATTCCAAAAACAAGCTATCCAACAGAATGTGGAATTTACTGAACAAAATCACTAATATTACACACAAGCAAAATCCTGTAATTTATTATTCAAAAACGACTGGAAAAATAGAACTACCAGAGGTGCATGCTGAGTCTAGGTGAGACTATTTTGCTAGAGACATCATACCCAATCTCACATGTATCTTGGTTGAAAGCAGAGAGTACCAGGGAACTGTTTGGTACCAAACAATTGTGTACTACCAAGAAGAAAACCAAAATAAACTGTTTCTTTGATTATACAAAGGCATTGGACTGCATAAATCACAATTTGCAGTTAACGATGAGAAGCATAGGAATCCCAGAACACTTCATTGTGCTCATGTGAAATCTATACTTGGACCAGGAAGAGCAAGGAAATGCTACATAGTCAAAATCAAGAAACGAATGTGTCAAGCATGTGGCTTTTCTTTTTACTTCCATCTCTTCTCTATCTGTCATGATGCTGCCAGTTGGCCTAGTGGTAAGAATCTTTGTTTTCTTGATGTTGAGCTTCAATCCATAATGCAGAGTACTCTATAGCAAATTCTTCAGGTCCTCCTTAATCGCAGCAAGCACAGTTGTGTGATCTGCATAAGACTGTTGATGAATTTTCTTCTGATTCCGAAATCACCTTCCTCCTCATAAAGTCTAACCTCCCAAATGATATTTTCTACATAGAGATTGAAAAGATATGGGGACAAGAAACACTTTTCCTGATATTGAGGCAGTTGTCAGAGCAGAGCAAGGAACCACTGCAAGGTTCAAAATTGGGAAGGTTGTACGCCAGGGATGCATCTTATCTCCATACCTTTTCAACCTAATTGCAGAATAGATTATCTGGGAGGCTGGGCTCTATGAGTAGAAGCGTGGCATCAGGAATGGTGGAAGATCTATCAACAATCTGCGTTATGCAGATGACACAATCCTGCTTGCTGAAACTGAGGAGGACATGAAGAGGGTCAAGGATTGCAGCCCTCAATACGGATTAAGGCTCAATATCAAGAAGACAAAGATTGTCATTGGTAGGCCAATTGGCAGCATCAGGATGGATGGTGAAGAGATTGAGATTGTTGACAGCTTCAGTTTGCTTGGCTCCAGAGTCACCGTTCTTGCCATGAGCAGCCAGGAAAGTAAAAGATGTATTGCAATGGGAAAGTCTGCTGTTAGGGACCTCTTCGAAGAACAATGGTGTCACTCAGACTAAGGTGCACCTGGTACAAGCCATGGGCTTTGCAATCACTTGCTACGCACTAGAGTGCTAGACAATGATTAGGCATGATAGACGGAGGATTAATGCCTCTGAGCTGTGGTGCTGTAGAAGAGTGTTGAATGTACCATGTACTGCTAAAAAATGAACATTTTCGTTCTGGAGAGGGTTAACCAGGCTGCTTCTTGGAGGAAAATATTCTGAGGCTTTTTCTGAACTACTCTGGACATGTTGTAAGGAGGGACCAATACTTGGAAAGGGATGAAATGCTTGGGAAGGTGAAGGGACAGTGCAGGCGAGGAAGACCCTCTATGAGGTGAATTGGTACAGTGAATGGGGTAATCAGACTGAGTTTATCTGAAACAGTGAGATTGGCACAAGACAGCACGGTTTATAGCTGTTGTACTTAGGGTCGCTATGAGTCACAAAAGACTCGACAACACTTAACAACAGCAAAAGTGCTACCTTGCTCTGTTCTGATGACCACCTCCTGGTCCAAGCATAGGTTTTACATAGGCAAAGTCAAGTGTTCTGGGATTCCAATTTTTCTCCAGGTTAACCACAATTTATTGTGATCCATGCAGCCTTTGTATAGTCAATGAAACTCAGATAGACATTCTTCTAGTACTCTTTCCTTTCATCCAAGATTTACCTGTTATTTTGCTACAATATTCCTAGTGCAACAGCCAGGGACTCAGTGAAAGAATTGGAGCTGGAGAAAGAATGATGGAATTTTGCACAATCAATGACTTATTCATAGCAAATACATTTTTTAAGAATCATAAGCGCAGGCTAAACACATGGATTTCACCTGATGGTATGCGTAGGAATCAGATCAATTACATCCGCGGAAAGAACTGCTGAAGAAGCTAATATCAGCTGTGAAAACAAGGCCAGGAACTGATTGTGGAACAGACCACCAACTACTCATATGCAAATTCAAGCTGAAGTTGAGGAAAATTAAATCAAATCCATGGGAACCAAAATATGACTTTGAGTCTATCCCACCTGAATTTGGGAACTATCTTAGGAACAGGTTGAGGCCTTGAACTCTAATGAGCGAAGGCTAGACGAGTTGTCAGAGGATATCAAGGGTATCATCCTGGAAGAGTGTAAACAGACATTGCAAAGACAGAAGAGGAAGACCAAAATGGATGTCAGAAGAGACTTTGAAAATTGCACTGGAGTGCAGCGAAGCCAAAGCACAAGGAATAATTCAAGATACTAAAGAGTTGAATAGAAGATTTCAAAAGGCAGCACGGGATGACAAAGTAAAACATGACAATGAAATGTGCAGGGCCGAACTCGTTCATCATTTCTTAAGCTCAAGGAACTGAAGAACAAATTCAAACATCGAGTTGCTATAATCAAGGAAGCTTTCAGAAGAATATTAAGAGATCCAGGAAGTATTAAAAGAAGGTGGAAAGAATTTACTGAGTCACTGTATCGAAAGGAATTGGCAGACACAGAAGAATTTAATGAAATAACATGTAAGCAAGAGCCTATGGCGATGAGAAAAGAAGTTCAGGCTGCTTTGAAGGAAATGACAAGAAATAAGGCCCCAAGACTAGATGGTATACCAATTAACATATTTTGAGCTAACAGATGCTGCCCTGGACATGCTCGCCAAGTTGTGCCAAGAAATCTGGAGAACAACCACTTGGCCAACTGAGTGGAAGAGGTCTTATATTTGTTCCCATCCCAGAGAAAGATGAACCATCAGAGTGTGGAAACTATAGAACAATCTCATTAATTTCACATGCAAACAAGATTCTACTGAAGATTATCCAAAAATGTCTGGAACAGCACATCAGCAGAGGGATGCCAGATGTCCGGGCTGGGTTTAGAAGGGGTCGTGGTACTAGGGATATTGTAGCTGATGTTAGATTTATCATAGTTGAAAGCAGGGAATACTAGAGTAATGTATATCTGTGTTTCATTGACTCTCCAAAGGCGTTTGACTGTGTGGATCCTAACGAACTGCGGCTGACTCTGAGAAGAATGGGAATCCCAGAACACTTGATCGTTCTAATGTGAAACCTATACTTGGACCAGGAGGCACTCATCAGAACAGAGCAAGGGAACCCTGCATGGTTCAAAATTGAGATGGGCATATGCCAGGGATGCATCCTATCTCCATACCTTTTCAACCTGTATGCAGAACAGATTATCCGGGAGACTGGTCTCTATGAGGAGAAATGTGGGGACAAAATTGGTGGAAGATCTATCAACAATCTGCGTTATGTAGATGACACAACCCTGCTTGCTAAAACTGAGGAGGACCTGAAGCTGCAGAGGGTCAAGGACTGCAGCCTCCAATATGGATTGAGGCTAAATATCAAGAAGACAAATATTCTCACCACTGGGACAATTAGAAGCCTCAGGATGGATGATGAAGAGATTAAGATTGTCCACAGCTTTACTTTGCCTGGCGCCACAGTCAACACTCTTGGCACTAGTAGCCAGGAAATTAAAAAGTGTATTGCCATGGGAAAATCTGTTGTTAAGGACATCTTAAAATACTGAAGAGCAATGATGTCTCTCTGAAGACTAACGTGCATCTGATACAGGCTGTGGTCTTTGCAATCACTTGTTACGCATCAGAGAGTTGGACAATGACCAAGGAGGATAGAAGGAGAATTGATGTCTTTGAGCTGTGATGCTGGAGAAGAGTACTGGAGAGTACCATGGACTGCTAGGAAAACAAACAGATTCATCCTGGTAGTATTAAAAAAGGTGGCCCCTTGGAGGCAAGGATTCTGAGGCTCTGTCTAACATACTTTGGACATGTTGTAAGGAGAGACAGATCCTAGGAGAAGAACATCATGCTTGGGAGTGTGGAGTGACAGCTCAGGAGAGGAAGGCCCTCTATGAGGTGGATTGATTCAATGACTGGGGTAATTGGGATTGGAGTGTCAGAGACAGTGCAATTGGCACAGGACAGAGCAGAGTTTAGGGCTGTTGTACATATGGTCTCTATGACTCTCAAGCGACTTGACGGCACATAACAATAACAAAAGCCTCTTCTAAACCAAACTTGTATTTCAAATAGTTCTGTCAATATATTGTTCCAGTAGTTTATGAATTTTGTTTGCCTGTAGTATTAGCGATATCATTTGATAACTTCTACACTCTGTCAGATCACCATTTTTTTTAATGGGAGTAAATATAGATCTTTTCCAGTCAGTTTGCCCAGGTGGTTGTTCTCCAGATTTCTTGACACAACCTGGTAAGCACTTTCATGGCTATATCTGTTTGTTGAAATATTTCAATTGACATTCCATCAAATCTTGTTTATTTTTTTTCCAATTCCTTCTGAGAAGCTTGAGCTAACTTCGTTAGCACTGTTTCTTGGCCATATGTTATTTCATTAATTTCTTCCGTGTAATCAAACTCGTTTCTGGTACAGTGACTCTGTAGTGCTTGCATTTTCTTTTGATGCATCCTGAATCATTCAAAATTCTGCCCATGGCATCCTTAAGTATTGCAATTTAAGGACTAAATTTTTTCTTCAGTCAGCTCTTTCTGCTTAAGAAATGCTGAATGAGTTAGGACATTTTGATTTTCCAACTCTATCTTTGCACGTTTAAGTATATTTCTTTCCTTTGTCTTCCTGAGCTGCTGTTTGAAAACTTCTGTTCAGCTCCTTAACTTCTTATTTCTTCCTTTTGCTTTGACTTCTTGGCACTATGAGGAAATGTGTATTTTCTAGCATACATCTTGGTGAGGTTTTTTTTTCTGTTCTGTTTTTGTAATGACATTTTGTGTTCTGTGGATGATATTCTTGATATTATTTACATAGCTCATCTGGCTTTTGCTCATTAGTGTTCAAATTTGTGGTTGAGATGTTGATTTTTTTTAAAAATTCAGGTGAGATAGTTTCAAAGTCAAATTCTGGTTCTGGTGAATTTTATTTAATTTTCTTTAGCTTCAGTTTGAACTTGCATATGAATAAACAATCATTGTTCCACAATCAGCACCTAGGCTAATTTTGACTGATCAATAAGTCAATAGATCTTCTCCAATAATTCATTGTGCAGATATAGTCAATCTGATTCCTATGCAGATCATCAGGTAAAGGCCATGTGTATGTTGTTGTTATGTGTCATTAAGTCCACTATGATTCATAGTGACCCTATGCACAATAGCTCTGAACCTTGCTCTATCTTGAGCCAATCTCACTGATTCTGATACACCTCCTCTCATTATGTAAGTTACTCTGTCAATACATCCCATCCAGTATTTTTCTCTCCTGTACTGTCCTTTGACCCTTTCAATCATGATATCCTACACTAAGGACTTGTCTCTCCTGGTTACATGGCCAAAGTATGTTAGATAGAGTCTCAAAGCCTTGCCTCCAAGGATCAGCTTTGTTTCACCTCCTCTATGACAGATCTGTTAGTTCTCTTGCCATTTAGGATATGTTCAGAATGCTTTTCTAGAGCAACAACTAAAAGGCACCAATTCTTCTTCTGTCATCCTGTGTCATTGTCTAGCTCTGTGATGGATAACAAGTAATTATAAAGACCAGTTGCACCTTAGTCTCTAGACTGACACCCTAGTTCTTCAGCACTTTGGAGAGTTTCCTAATGCAATTCATCTTTTAATTTCCTGACTGTTGGATACCAAGAATGTTGATTATTGCACCAAGCAAACTTAAATTGTTAACAGTCTCTATCTTTCCTCCATCTTTCAATATGTTATCAATTGTGCCAGTGGTGGGAATCTTTGTTTTCTTGACCTCAAGCTTCAATCAATATTGCACACTATAGCCCTTGACTCTATGAAGCAAATGCTTCAGGTTCTCCTCAGTTTTAGCAAATAAGGTTGTGTTCTCTGCACTTAGTTGCCATTTATGTTTCTTATTTCCTATAAACTATATTTGCAATGAATAAGTCATTAACTGTACAAAATTCTATCATTTTATCATTCTATCATTCTATCTCCAGCTTCATTTTTGTCACCAAGCCCATGTTTTATGACTACTGAGCATTTTTCTCTCTTCCCAACTTTTGCATTCCAGTCACCTATTATTTTTAATGCATTGTGGTTGTGTGTTCGATCAATTTCTAATGCAAAAGTCGGTAGAAATACCTATTTTCTCTTCTTTGGTTCTGATTGTTGGTACATATATTTGAATGATGGTGGTCGTAATAGGTGTTCTGGATATTATCCCTTTGCTTACAATATTGTATTTCAAGATGGATGTGGAAATAGTCTTTTCTCATTTTTTTACTTCCTGTATAATAGATCATGCAACTGTTGGATACTAAATTCCCCATGCTAATCCCTCTCATTTCTTATGAATTTCATTTATTTCTTAATAATATCCAATTTTCCATATTCCATTTTCTAATCACTAGTGTCTGCATTCACTTGTTTCTCTTCCTTTGTATTTTCCAACTGAAGGTCTCCACCTCAGGGATCCTATCTGCTACACTAACCTAAGTGTGCTTTAATGTGCATAGGGTTTTCCAAGGCCTGTTCTTTTGGGAGTGGGTGGCCCATCCTTCTCACTAGTTGGCCTTAATTTAGATGCTCAGCTTTAGAGCAATATCAGGCAGACAAGCATTTTACCCAAAAAGACATTTTCTATTAAAAAAGTAACTGATTTAGTGGTGGTTCCCTGCTTTTACTTTGGCGTCTATGATTTGGATCTATCTCCTAACCCTGTTCCTACAGCATCTACTTTCCCCCCTCTTTCTGACTTCTTTCTAACCCAGTCAGCACTATTCTCTCCTTCCACCAAGCCAACCCTCAATATGGAGGCTCAGGCCTCTGGTCACTTCTGTGATTCTTCCCTCTGCTTTTGCTCCATTCTCTCCTGTGGCTACTGCCCCTAGCACAGCTGTGCTTTCTTGTGCAGTCTCCTCCGGCCTCTGCTTCAGTCATGGCTGCCCAGCTATTGTTCTGTTCTTTCATGTAGCTGACTGGCTGCTATTCCCATCTTGCATCCTGGTGGCCACCTGGCTCCCACTCTCTTGTCTCTGCCTCACTGAAAGCTCACCTCACCTCACCACTACTTCACCTTGCCTCACCACCGTCTGTTCCCTCTAATATGTAGAATGATTTCCAACCAAAGGTTACACAGTGCACAGATTCTGAAAAGAAAATTAATGCTGGGTCTTAATAGGTGGAATTAGAGGGGGAGGTGTTCAGATAGAAGGGCTGCACTATAGCTTGAGTCAGTTACTCCTTAGTCTTTTAAACTGGCATACTTGCTTTCTCTCATTTTTGAAAAATCCTCGACAGCAGAATTTCCAAATGCAGTGTGTCTTTTTGGTTTTTTGACTGCTACAACAATGTGTGTTAATTGTGGGTGCAAGTAAAATGAACTCATCGACAACTATATTCTTTTCTCTATCAATCTCTGATAGCCTAGTAGGTAAATAATTATAGTTTCAAAAACAAAGTTAAGCCGTTAAAATTCACTAAATTCTCTTCTAAATTTAGATAATCATCTGTGTAGTATATAGCCTTTGAAAACCCACTGGAGGGTCAGTTACACATTCGTTCCAACTTATAACAGGAATCTTAGAAATTAGATAAAGGATAAATTTACATGACATCTTTCTTTAACTATAGATTTTTTCCCCAATTGCTTTGCTTTGCTTTTCAAAGTCTGTATATGTTGTGTTTCACACTATTCTTCATTCACATTGTGCTTCATACAATCATTCTCATATGTTTTATAAAATTAATGATCATTAGATCTTACCAATCATTACCCTGTCTTTTCATCCAGAACCTTTTCATTTTTTCTCCTCCTCCCTCCACCCACCAAACTGTGTAACATTGTGGTTTCACTACTATCCATCATCAGCCCTCCAACTTCTATCTCCAATGATCAGTTTTTCAACTACTTAAAGAAACAATCGTTGATTTTTTCTGTGTAGAAGGTAATATTACACAATCAAGACACAATAATTCTAGTTTATTCTGACTTTATATTAATACAATGTACCACTGGGGCAATTTGCAGCATTGTGATGAATGATGAAGAGATTGAGATTGTAAACAGCGTTTTTGTTTCGCTCCAGCAGCCAGGAAATTAAGAGACATATTCTGTTGGGAAAGTCTGCTGTCGAGACCTCTCCAAATTACTGAAGAACAGTTATGTTAGACTGGAGATTAAGGTACTCCTGATACAGGCCATGGTCTTTGTAGTCACTTGCTATGCATCAGAAAGCTAGGCAATAACTAAGGATAATAGAAGAAGAATAGATGCCTTTTAGCTGTGGTGTTGGAGAAGAGTATTGAATACTGGACTGCTAGGACAACAAACAGGTTCATCCTAGAGAGGATTAATCCAAGTTGCTCCTTGGAGGCAAGTATTCTGAAGCTTTTTCTGACATAATTTGGACATGTTGCAAAGAGGTACCAGTCCTTGGAAAGGGATGTCAAGTTTAGGAGGCTGGAGGAATAGCACAGGAGAGAAAGAACAGTGATTAGGTGAATTGATTCAGTGACACAGGTTATGGGGGAAGATATGTCAGACACAATAAGATTAGCGCAGGATAGAGCAGGGTTTAGGGCTATTGTACATAGGTTCACTGTGAGTCAAAGATGACTAACCCAATGGCACATAACAACAAACAATAACATATGTAGTTATGGATATGAATAAATTGATGTAAAAACCTATATTTTCTCACATCAATACAGAATAAACTAAAATTTTTGAGAAATGTATCCTTGCTTTCAATATTAATTTATAATATAAATGTGT
>NW_006400097.1:1271296-1272619 GCF_000299155.1 Elephantulus edwardii | reverse complement strand
TTTTTTTTAAAGAATAAATAGTTCACTCTTCCCTTTATGTGTAGTGGCAAAGGGAGAGGGCTCCAATAGGACCCCTTGGGGTCAAGCCTTCAGTGTCAGCAGCTTCCTGTCTAGGACACTCTCCTTAAGCACCAAGACAAAGGAAAATTAAAAAAAAAGAGTATAAATAATTTAATAGAAAGTTATTAAGTTTAGATTCCCTGAATAAAACTATGGTAGAACAGGCATTTAAAATATGTCTAAATATTTAAATTTGTTATAAATAAATTAAATCCTATAGAAACTTATAATTTTTAGTATATTTCACTGTGATATTTTCTCAAAACATCAGATAAATAGATATCTCTGTTAAAATGATGATGCTATTAGTAAATTATATTCTTTTCCCAGGATTGCAGTGATAAATTAAGTCATTTTCTCAAATGGTAAAGTTTTCTTGGAAGTCACTATATACAATGTTTCTTGTTGCCAGTGGTGAATTATGTTATTTTCCCAAAAAGTAAACTTTACTTGGAAGTCACATAAGTAGAATTTTAAGCACAGTTGTTCATGCTGCTTTTTTCTAAGCTGAAAGATGTCACCACCAGGTCTTAAACACATGGATCAGAGTGCCAATGTGAGCAACTTGCCCAGTATCTGTCAAACCAGGCCAAGCGTGGGGCAATGCCCAGAAACCAAGAAGAGTGATCTGAAGGTCAAGACAGCTATGAACTGCAAAGAGCTCAAATTAACTTAGAGAGAGAATAAAGTAATCTGAGTTATTTGTGCAGAAAAGAAGCCATGAGTGGTAGTTTATCAGAAATTATAATGAATATTAAAAGCTTCATTAGGAATGATGTTCAGAATAGTAATGTGGCTCAATAATAATGCTACAGTAATTAAAGAGATTATATATCAAATTTTGATTCATAATTACTGGAAAACACTTTAAACCATGAAAATTACATATATTAACACTTAAAACTCAACATTAAAAATATAAAATACAGTAAATTAATTACATAACATAGAATACATGAGAAATTACTGATTTGTCTATCATTTTAAACAAAAAAGCGTGGTATACTATATTTCAGAAGAGAATTGTACGTGTTTATATAGAAAGAGATAATTAAATTTCAAGTCTCTCAAGGCAAAAATATAGCCATTACTTTTTACCCCCAGAATCAAATGCAAGGAATAAGTGAGTGACAGAAGTTTTACAACTATGCATTTAAAGAGATAATAGTAGTATTACATAATCAAATTATTTTTTATGTAGATGTTACTTACTTGGATACTAGAAAACAGCTGTTGTTGTTGTTATGTGCCGTCGAGTCGCTT
>NW_006400097.1:1264875-1269709 GCF_000299155.1 Elephantulus edwardii | reverse complement strand
GAGGTTTGAATTTGTTCTTCAGTTCCTTGAGCTTAAGATATGCTGAACGAGTTCGGCCCTTTTGATTTTCTGATTCCAACTCTTTCCACATTTAATTGTAATATTGTGCTTTGTCATCCCGTGCTGCCTTTTGAAATCTTCTATTCAACTCTTTAGTATCTTGAATTCTTCCTTTTGTTTTGGCTTCTCCGTGCTCCAGTGCAATTTTCAAAGTATCTTCAGACATCCTAGCAGAGGAAAATATTGCAAGGAAAAGAAAGGAAGGAAAAAAGACAAAGGAAATACATATATATACACACATCTATAAATATAAAATAATATGAATAACTAATTAAATCCCTTTTTAAAAAGTGTTGGTGAATGGGACTTTCTAAAGGTTAAATCGATGTGTGCATCAAAAACTCTTTTCAACAGAGTAAAAAGAAAATCTACCAACTAGCAATAAATATTTGATAATATCATATCAGACCAGAGTCTCATAACTTAAATTCAAAGAATACTCTTGGGCCTCCACAAGAAAATGATTGATAACCCAATAGCAAAATGAGCTAAAGATATGGAAATAATTTTCACAGAGGAAGATATTCTAATGGCAAACAGACATGAAGAAATGCTCAAAATTACTGGCAATGAGAGATACAAATGAAAACCAAAAATAGTTGCCATCTCACTCCAGTGTAACTGTGGCAAAATTTAATAGGACAGCAAATAATAAATGTTGGAGAGGATATGGCAAGAAATGAACTCTTATACATTGTTGGTAGAATTGTAAAATAGTACGTCCATTCTGAAAGGCAGTTTGGTGCTTCCTCAAAAATTTGAAAATAGTAATTCTATATTACCCAGCTATTCCACTGCTATTGCTGTTGTTGAGTGCCTTTGAGTTGAGCACTACTCATAGCAACCCTATGAACAAAAGTCCTGAAGACCCTCTATAACTATTGAAATTTATCAAAATTCATAGAGTTGCCGGAGATATGTTGTTTAGGAAGTGGATGTCATCCCTGATTCCAAACCTGTCTCAAACTGGGAGCTCCACCGAACACTGTCCACCATGAATAACTGTTATGGTATTTGACACCCTGATGGTATAAGGTTCACTATCACTACAACCCCAGGTTACCTCAGTACAGAACATTGACAGAAAAGTGCTGTAAGAAAAATGTTGCTCCAAAATATAATAACTACCAACTTTAAAAACAAAGGCCCTACCTAAGGTCTTGTTGACTCTAAACAAGAGGGCTAAATCATATTATATATATTTAAATAATGTTGAAAGTATGTTGTTGTTGTCATGTGCTGTTGAGTCACCTGCGATATATAGTGTCTTGGAATATACCCTGAGAAAATGAGAACTGAGGGACAAATGGAGACTTGTACCCCAATGTTCATAGAAACATTATTTACCATGATAAGAACCTGGAAACAGTCCAGAAGTCCAACAACAAATGGTTTGGGATATTATGATACATTCACACAATGGAATATTATGCAGCACAGATTTTGTAAATTATAACCTAACTTGAGAGGGACTGGAGAACATTATACAGAGTGAACTAACTCAGTCCCATAAGAGTAAATATAGTATAAAACCATCATTGTATAATGAATATAAGAAACCAAGGGGTGGGGAAAGGGTGGAAGCAGAAGGACGAGGATGTGCTGGAGGAGGGGGGATTAATCATGGGGTTTTACAATTTGATGGGTAGTAGGGTAAGGGAAATTGGAAGAATCTCTTTTGGAAAACAGTGTATTACAATTTTGTAGATAAACTAGTATAATTTTAAAAGTCTTTATAATATTACACATGAGTATTTTCTTCAGTTTCCTGAACTTAATTTATGCCTTTATAAATTATATGATTTGTTCTAATGATTATCATTTGATTCTTCTCATTTCTCGTGGATACTTAATATAATTTTTTATAATATTTTCCGATACCTTCTTAAATTTGACCTAGTGTTAGACTCTTCATAATACACATTTATAGAAATGTATGAATTAGGAATGACACTGTGGTGAAAAGGGAAATCTATTCTTACATTTTACATCTAAAAATGGCAACATATATTAATATATGTTTTTTAAAAAATTTAGTTCATTGAATTGTTTTAAACTAAAAAAGTGTTTATATTATCAGAAAAAAGGACATTGTCATAAATTAATACATAATGAAAGTAGTGTAAAAATCTTCAGCAATATTTTACTTTCATTTGATATTAATGATATTATTTAATAATTTCCACAATTTGTTTTATTATTGTTTCTAGAATGGGAACAATATTGATCTCTTCCACTCAGTTGGCAAGGTAGCTGTCTTCCAAATTTATTTGCATAGACTAGTGAACCCCACTCTACCCTACCAGACCCAACTCTACTTCAGTCTATATCCATACCATTCACTTTTTCTACTTATTTTTTAGCATGAGGAGAAATAGCTACAGATATTCACATTCTTTAAAGCAT
Source organism: Elephantulus edwardii (assembly GCF_000299155.1). Lineage (NCBI taxonomy): Eukaryota > Metazoa > Chordata > Mammalia > Macroscelidea > Macroscelididae > Elephantulus > Elephantulus edwardii. The sequence goes on along the minus strand of NW_006400097.1, from coordinate 1,267,243 downwards.
GGAATATATAAAGTGTGAATATAGAAAAAAATGATGTTGTCAAAAACATTAGCATTCTAGGCATTAATGAACTGAAATGGAGTGAAATTGGTCACATTAAATCAGAAAATTTCAAAAAGATCTATTATGCCACAAATGACAAACTAAAGAGGAATGGGGTGGCATTCATCATAAAAAGAACATTCTCTGTAATATACTGCTGTAAGTATAGGATACTATTTATAGGTATACAAAGAACTGTTAATACCACATCATGATTTTGTGGTGTGTTATACTTGGATGAGTTGACAACAATTCTTAATGACCCTATGAACAGATCTCAACCTTGTTCTATCCTGCACTATACTTACTGTCTGTGATATACTTGAGTCCACTGTTACAGTGTATAAATCCTTCTCTTCCATTGACCCTTCAACTTTTTCAGTTTATATCTTTTTACCAAGGACTGATTTCTCCAGATAGTAAGACAAAATTTCACCATCCTTGCTTTAAAATTATGGTGGCTTAGTGGTAGTAAGTTCTGCTGCCAACACAAAGACACATTTTTGTGGGAGAAAACCTGCTATTAAATGTTTCTGAAAACATACTGTAGGGGCAGCTAAGAGTAGTTTCCAAGTAAATGGTGTACAGAAAAAGCATTTTTTAAAGAGAATCGTTTTGCAGTTCATGGAATAGTTTTCATTGTCAACAACACAAATCAAAGGCACTCTTTCTTATATTATCCTTAATCATTGTTCAACTTTCAGATTCATATGAAGCAATTGAAAATACGATGGTTTAGACCAGTGCACCATAGCCTTTAAACTGGTATTGTTGCTCTTTGGCACTTTAGAAAGATTCTTGACCACAAATTTCTCATTGCAACACATTTTCTTGATTTCTTGACTGTTTTTGTCTTGGATGTTGATTATGAATCCGAGTAAAATGATTTTATTTATAAATTCTGTTTTTTTCTCTATCATGATATTGTACATTGGATCAGTGTGAGGATGTTTGTTTTCTTTATATAAACATGTAATCCATATTGAAGTCTGTAGTCTGTGATCTACTGCAGCAAGTATTTCAGGTCCTCCTAGCTTTCTACAGGTATAGTTGTGTCATAACACAGTTATTAATGAGACTTCCTCCAATTCTAATATTACCTTTTTATTTATATGGTTCACCTTCTTGAATTACATGCTCAGGATACAGAATTAACAGATCTGAAGAAAGAATATGATATCGATGCTCATCTTTTCAGATTTTAAAATATGTAGTGTTCCTTTGTTCTGTTCAAACAACTGCTTCTTGGTTTAAGTATAGGTTTCTCATGAGAACAACTGACTTTTCTGGAATTCTCATTCTTCTTAATGTTATCCATAGTTGTTTTTAATATTTCTAAAATATGCTTTTGAATAGTTAATAAAACTCAAATAACCATGATGGATGTTGTATCATGATAGATGGAGGGGAAAAATAGGAGTTGCTGGTGATTTAATTTTATTGGCTCTAAATCAATACCTATGATAGTTTAAAATCCCAAACACTCAAATGGAATTGTGGTGTTAGCACTTTAAAAATTACTTTTATGACCATTTTATTAGCCTCTTCGGGTGGCAAAGTCTATAGCTGTATAAATTGCAGAAATATATTTCAGCTCTTCATCAGTGTCTTCAGCTTCACCTAATGTCTTGATGTCAACATGAGAGACAGAGTGAAAAAGGTTATATAGAGACTCTGACAAGGTGTAACCTGATGGAGCCCTGGAGATGAAGCCAAAGTTAAAGTTTCTACTTGCTGGATGATTGAAGGAAGTGGTAACTTGTAACTGCCATGCAGCAAAGGTTTCTGGATGATTGAGGAAACCAGGCTTCTTTAATTTGTGTTGCTGGACTGAATCTGGACTTTAACTTATTAACTGAGAAGCTGTCTTAACTAATTTTGTATAATAGGAACAACAACAACAAAAAAGATCCAAAAAAAAAGAAGACGAAAGAATCAAAATGTTAAAAACTAAGATGGATATAATATGACAGAATTTTGTAGATGGTCTCATGAGAAAAAAAAAATAATGAAAAGGAATGGATGAGTGATTGCTACAATGGGCTCAAATGTACCAAGGATTTTGATGTTCAAATACTTAGGACCAGACAGTATTTTGTTGTACTACACAAAAGTTTGGTATTAGTTGAAACCCATTTGACTACACTCTAAGCAATATATCTCTGTGTATGTTGTTCTTGTGTGACATAGACATAGTGTATTTATAATAGTTTTTAATATTTAAATGGTATTTGTTAATTTTTTTATTTTGATGAAATTTGCCTTTAGACAACATACCTTAAATAATTAACTTTAAAAAGATTTATCAAAAATAACAATAACAAAA
>NW_006400097.1:1256066-1264474 GCF_000299155.1 Elephantulus edwardii | reverse complement strand
AGAACACTAAAGATATACCTTATCTATCCAAGTGAGCTCCAGTGGACTGGTGGCAAGAAGCTGCACTGCAACCTGAGAGGCATGCGGTTCGAATCCACCAGATGCTCTGTGGAGAATGAGGGGCAAGCTCTTCCTGTACCAGTCATATCGAAATTTGATGGTACACACACAAAAAAAGAATAAAAATTAAAATTAAAAAAATTAACACTTCAGTTAATAATTTCTGTATTTCAAATATTATTTGCATGAGATTAATTTGTTAATGTAATTTATGTTTCTACTAAGTGTTAAATTTTTAAAGCAATGACCATGTATTCTAGTGTTGTTCTAAGTTGTCATCTAGTTGACTATGGCTCATAGTGACTCTGAACAGTGAGTCTGAAATTTACCCTACCCTAAGCCATCCTAGTATCTTTAATTAGCTTGAATTTACTATTAAAGAAACTGGGTCAATTTATCTTGTTGAGAATTTTCTTCTCTTTCTCTGGCTCTCCACTTTGCTCAAAATGATAATTTTTTTCCTTCTTAGCTGGAACAGTTCTTCCTGACAATAACCTTAAAATATGTGGGACAGTATTTCACCATCCTTATATCTATCAATGCCAACTGAATTGGTGGACTTCTTTTACTACCAGATCACTTTTGTAGTGCTTAAAGTAATCAAGCAGAAATGAAATAATTGTACTAATTCTTAGGTTAAATTAATAAAAGACTTTTAATTACTTGCATAACTATTCTAATTAATTTGGACTTGTTCTCTTTTGATAAACTGATGAGATTTGAAACCCCAAAAAACTCTAAAGAAAATCTTTCCTGATAATCACTGAGACTCAGGGCAAGAATGATATTGGGCACCATAGCAGGGAAATACCTTACTGGGAAGTTCTGCACAAAGACACACTCTGTTTCAGGAAAAGACACAGATACACTGAGGTCGTCAAGGGTCAAGGAGAGAAAAGTCCTGGGCTACATTCACATAGGGCTACATTCCTGAAAGGTTCTCAGCTCATGCAGAGACTTTTTTGGCTAAAATGAAATGAGTCCTTTTCACCTAGTCTCTGGGGGTGGGAAACCCCAAAAACAAAAGTATACTGTGACCATGAAGATTTAGGGAAAAAAAGAATCCTAGGCTGCATTCTCAGGGACCTCATTCCTGTAAGATGTCAGCTCCTTGCAAAGACTATTGTTGACTAATGTGGAATTGGCCTTTCCCAACAAGCTTCAGGATAAAATACAGGTACACGGCTAGCAGAGACTACCATCCAGACTACCAACAAGCAGTAACCACTTAGGCTTGGAGAGGGCCAGATCCTGGGAAGTTCCCAGCTCCCGTCAGAGGCTTTGTCAGCCCAGGGAGAAATACTGATGCTCAACCACCTCATATAATGTTAGTGAAACAGCAGTCAGGATCAAATACTAAAAGAAGCAAAACAACCTTCTTCCCTAAAAACAAACAAAAACAACCCCACACACAGTCAAGTTTGAGGACCCAATCAGAGACAGAAAGGTAGAAGAAATATACCAACAGGGGATCCCAAGAACTGATACTGAAGAAGTTACAAATGTTAGAAGAGAGAGTTGAAACCATAAGAGCTACAAGGAAAGTAAAAATAATTGTTAGACAGAAAGGATACAACAAGCACATTACTAGAAACAACAGAAAAGCACAGAAATACAATTCATGATATCAAGATAAATAATTTTCAACATGATGGAAACACTATAAAGAGCAGAATGGAAATAAAAGAACTTAGAATTAGCAAGTTAAAAGAAAAGAAAATAGCCTCAATGAGAACCAATAAGAAAATGCAGTTCGATAGAAAATGGGGAAAAAAACCAAAAAAGCCCAAATTAAAACCCCAATTCCAAACCAAACACATTAGAATCATGTGAGATGGCATTGCATGAAACAACCAATGCATGATTAAACAACCAAATAAAAAACACAGAGAAAATTGTGCAAGGGATACTAGAAGAAAGTTTTCCAGAGATAATTATAAAGGAGGAAACACACATTCTAGAAGTTCAGTGAATGTCCAATGTGCTAGACTCCAAAAAGAAAACATGATTAAGGCATATCATTGTCACATTCTCCAAAATCAAAGCAAAAATAGAACAAAAGCAGCATGAGAAAAACGAAATCATTTAAAAAGGGGAAAAAGGAATTAGATTAAACTCTTAACTTCTCAGAAGAAATCAAGTAGGAAAGAAGACAATAGGAGGCTATATACAGAAGGCTGAAAGTAAACAATTGCCAGTCAAGGATCCTGTACCTAGAAAAACTATTCATTAAAAACAAAGGAGAAATTGAGTCATTTGCAGAAAAATAGGAACTTAAGGAGTTCATGAAAACAAGACCAATTCTACCAGAAATATTAAGAGAAATCCTTTACAGGAGACAGCAGAGAAAAACAAATGGATCAAAGTAACCAGCAACAGGAGAAAAAGGAATGCAACAAAATGGTAATGATAAATATCCAGCCTATCAATAATCACATTGGGAATCTAGCCTGTCAATGATCACAGTGGAAATGTCTTACATGCTATTAAGAAAAAAAGAGCAGCACAATAGACATAAAACTTAGCCTATAAATATGTTGTCTACAAGATACACATTTTAAGAAATCAAGGTCAGCTCAATCAAAGGGTGAAAAAAATACATATATACTAAGTAAATGGCATCCATAAGAAAGCTGGAGTAGCAATACTAGTATGTGATAAAATATACTTCATGATGAAAGCCATGATAAGAGATGAGGAAGGGCATTATATAATGATTAAAGGCAAAACATATCAAAGCAACACAACCTTAGTTAACATATATTCACCTAATGATGTAGTAGCTATTATCTTTGAGTAGGAACACTCATAGCTGTCCATTCAGAGTATTTTCAGAGGCAGTAAAAACAAGAAGAGATTGCAGATCTGATCCCTCTCCCATTGAGCAGCTGGTGAATTCCAACAGAGTGATTCTGGGGTTGTAGTATTGTTTCCTCCCATTAGACCATAAGTAAACAAACTTAAAGAAAGAAATGGACAATATCACAAGGATATTTGAAAACTTCAACACACCACTCTCACCTAAGGACAGATTAACTGAAAAGAAATTATTCAATCCATAGATGTATTTAGGATACCTCACCCAACAAAAACTCAATTGACTCTCTTCTCAAGTGCATGCACTGCATTCTGCAGAAATGACCACATGATAGGACCTAAACTAAGAGCCTCAACACTTTAAAAACCTTAGAATGATACAAAGTATCTTCTTAGACCACCATGCCATAAAGATATAAAGAAAGGTTAAATGAAAAAAGAACACCTAAGTGGAAGCTAAATAACACTTTGCTTGAGTATGACAGGTTAAAGAATAAACAAAAAACAAGAAAAATATTCCTCCAAACAAATTAAAATTAAAATATATGACATCAAAACCTATGGGATACAGGTAAGGCAGTCCTCAGGAGTCAGTTCATAGCAATAAGTAAATATATAAAAGAAGAAAGAAATAAAATACGGAACTGAACAACAATAATAACACAGAGAGAGAGATCAGCTGGTCCAGTGGACAGAAAGCAATGCTACCAAGCCAAAGGTGGATGACATACGTATGTATGCATGTATGTATGTATGTATGTATGTATGTATATATTTATTTGTTTATTTATTTATTTTATTTTATGTCAATGAACATCTACAGAGATTTTGGACTTCCGTTCATTCATTGTTGAGGTGGGTGACATTTAATCCAAAGCCCTCAGGCCTTCTTTCATTGTTTTTGTTCAGTCATTCCTCTAGGTCGCCGTATAGCCCTGGTATACAAGTTGCTGTACAGCAGTCACTTGTGGTTGCTGTGAGGCTGAACACTGCGCCATTGATGTGACAAATGCGTTAATGCTTGGCTACCCAATGTGGACAGAGAGTGGGTGGAGCTCCCCTATTAAAACAAGCTTGGAGGGAGGAGTGGCATCCACTTCCATAATAGTTTGCCTCCGAAAACCCTATGAACCTGGAGAGAAAATGAATGGGACTTTTTAAAGATTAAATCTCTCTGCTCATCAAAAAACTTTTTCCAACAGAGTGAAAAACAAACAAACAAACAAAAGAACAAACAAATAAAAAATTAAAATAAAAAAACACCAAAAATCACCTACTGACTGGGAACAAATATTTGGCAATACCATCTCAGACAAGGGTCTCATAAAGAAAGTTTACAGAATATTCCTGGACCTCTAGAAGAAAAAAGACAGATAATCAAATTTCAAAGTGGGCAAGAGACATGGAAAGACTTTTCACAGAGAAGAACATTCAGATGGCCAAAAGACACATGAAGGAATGCTCAAAATCACTGGCCATAAGAGATGAAAATTAAAACCACAATGAGATACAATCTTACCCCAGTAACAGTGACAAAGTTTAGCAGAGCAGCAAATAATAAATGTTGGAAAGGATATGGCAAGATAGGAAATCTTATACATTGTTGGTGGGATTGTAAAATGGCACAACCATTCTGGAAAGCGGTTTGGTGCTTCCTCAAAGAGCTGAACATAGAAATTCCATTTAACCCAGCAATTCCACTGCTTGGAATATACTCCAAGAAAATGAGAACTGAGACACAGGGACTTGTACACCAATTTTCATAGCAGCATTAATCACCGTAGCAAGAACATAGAAACAATGCAAATGTCCAACCACAACAAAAAAAAATATGGTACATTCACACAATGTAATACTATGCGACATGCAAGAGCAATGATGTTGTAAATTACTATGTAACTCAGGAGGGTCTGGAGAGCATTTTCTAAGAGAATTAACTCAGTCCCATAAGGACAAATACTGTATAAGACCATTATTATTGAATATATATGAAGATCCAAGGTGGAGAGGAAGGAGCAGAGGGATGAGAATGGATGGTGGGTGAAGGAGAAGGAGATACTTAACCATAGGGTCACACAATTTGATTGGTAGAGGGAGGAGTGGGGAAAGGAAAAGGGAAATATCTGGTGTGAAAATATAATGTACATGAACTTTGTAAGTAGAACAGCATAAACTAAAAATAATTATTTAAAAAAGAAGAGAAAAACTAATAATACAATTCATCAAATTAACAAATTTGAAGCCTAAAAGACTTTTGACAAAATCCAACATCCGATTCTGATTAAGACACTTAGGAAAGTAGGAATGAAAGAGAATCTCTTCTACATAGTAAGAATTATATAAACAAAGCAAAGTCCAACATCATTCTTAATGGAGGGAAAAACTCGGGGCATTTGTCTTGTGAACATGGACCAGTCACAGATGCTGACCAGTCAGCATTCTTATTCAATATTGTATTAGATGTTCTAGATAGGTCAAAAAGGCAAGATAAGAAAAAAAGAGGTAACCAAATTGATAAAAAGGTGGTAACAATATCACCATATGCCCATGGTATAATAGTATACAGAGATAAACACAAAGACCGAAAATCTATTAGACCTACTACACAAATTTAGTAGAGTGGCAAGATCAAAATGCAAAAATCAGTAATTTCTCTACAACAACAAAGAAAGCAGGAAGAAGGAAACTAGAAAAGCAATACCATTAACAATAGCCAACCAGAAGATAAAGTACATAAGAAAAAAAAAATCTAAATAGAGACAAAAGAACTTTATAGTGAAAACTACAAAACTTTATTGAACAAAAAAGTAAGAGTGCTAACTAAATGGAAAAATAAATAGTAAAAATAATAATCTTAACAACAGCAAAAAAAAATCTACAGATTCAGTGCAATCTCAAAACAGACAGCAAATTCATTTTTTTAGGAGGTAGGAAAGACAATTTTCTGTTTATTTAGAAAGAAAAGACACCAAGTATAAACAGCTCTTTTGACAAACAAAAATTAACTAAAAGGGATTTTACTTCCTAACCACAAAACCTACTATACAATTGTACTAATAAAAACAGAAAGTTTATATATAGGATATATATAATAGAATTGAGAATCCTGAAATCAATCAATCAATTCAAGGTAAATTTGACAGAATAATAAAACTTATTTAATGGTCAAATTAAACCCTTTTAACAAATGGTGCTGGGAAAACTGAAAAACTACATGCAGAGAATAGAATCAGGATCCATATCTCACATCATACACAAAAACCAACTCAAAATGGGTTAGAAACATAAGGGTAAAACCTCAAAACATAAATATAATAAGAGGCAAAATGAGAGTAGATTTAAAAACTCTAGCCTATGGTATAAATCTGGAAGTAAGAGTGTCGTCCACTTCCTAAACAACATGTTTCTGGAAACATGATAGTTGTAAAGGCACTTCAGGTCTTTCATTCATAGGATCGCTATGAGTCATGCTCGACTTGCAGAAAATCAACAACAACAATGATGTAAATGGGCTAATAAACATAGCCCAAAATGCTCAACCTAGAGAAGATAAAATCGATAAATGAGACCCTCTTAAAATCAAATCTCTATGTGCATAAAGACTTTCTACAGTAGAGTGAATATAAAGTCCAGGTATTTGGAACCTCAAAACAAACAAAAAAAAGACTCACTAACAAAGTGGGCAAAAGACATGAAAAGATTCTTCACAAAGTAAGACACTGGGATGGCCAAGAAGCACAAGAGAAAATGCATAAGATCACTAGTAAACAAACAGCAAGCTAAAACCAAGAGATATCATCTCACTCTAGCTGCAGTAGCAAAGGTTAACAACTAAGCAAATAATAAATGTTTCAAAGGATGTGAAGACATTGAAACTCTTATGCCCTGCTGGGGAGATTTTAAATTTATACAACTACTCTGAATTTTGCTTTGCATTTCCTCAGAAAGCTGAATGAAAAAAAATGCTGAGTGCAAATATTTCATATAATCCAACTATTTAACTGCTAGGAATGTAACAAACGGAAATCAACAGAACTGAGACATGAATGTACACCTAGTTCATAATATTATCATTAACCATAAAAATTGGAAACATCCCAAATATTCATGAACAAGCAAATGGATTGTAAAGTATGATATAGTCACACAATAGAATACTATGAAGCACTAAGGAACAAAAATTTCATAAAATGCTATATAATTTGGAAGAGACTAGATAACATATACTAAGTAAAATATCTTAGTCACAAAAGGACAAATATTTCCTAAGGTCACTATTGTAGTAATAAAATAATAATTGAGCAAGATATACATAAATATTCAAAAGGGGAAGGAAAGAGGAGAAAGAGGGGCACATAAAGAGAAGGGGAATATTCCCTGGGATATTCAGCAGAGGTTACTGTAGAGGGGAGTAAAGGACTGGAAAATGTTCAATGAGGTCTTGAGAAGACAGGGTAATAAAAGACCTAAAAAAATGCTGTTAACTGTATAAAAGAAAATGTGCATGAAGAATTGTATAAAACATAAGGTCCATGAATGAAATACAACATAGAGAATGATTATATAAAACACAAAGTATATGTATAAAGCACAGTGTATGATGTTATTATTGTTAAGTACTCTCGAGTTGGAACCTACCCATAGCTGATCCTCCAATAAGTTTTCAGAAGTTGTTAATTGTAATAATCAGCACCATCTAGATAGATTGTTCATCCTTCTTCTGCAGAACATCTGGAGGATTTAAACCATATGCTTTGGGATTCCAGCACAGTTTCTAACCACTAGAATACTAAAGCTCCCTAAACTTAAACTTAGTATATGTTGTTTTTGTTGTTAAGTGCCATCAAGTCATAAATGACTCATAGCGACCCTATGAACGAAAGAGCTGAACAATAGTATAACTTTCATAGTTTTTCCAGGTTCATAAAGTTTCTGAGGGCAAGCTATTTTGGAAGTGGATGCCACTCTTGCTTCCAAGCTTGTTTTAATCAGGGAGGATCTCCACCAAACACTGCCTGCTATGAGTGACCAATATCGCATTTGACACATCAGTGTCACAGTGTTCAACATCTCAGAAACCACGAGTTACCTCTTTACAGCAAATGAACACACCAGTACTATACTAATTAGAAGAATGTTTGACCAAAAACAATTAAAATCAGGCCGGAAGGCCACAGATTAAAATCACCCATATTTGGCTTGCTAGTATCACTTTCTGTCCACGAGGCCAACTGAGCTTTCTCTATGTTGTTGCTAAGTGCCATCAAGTCAAAGACGACTCATAGCTACTCTATGAATGAAAAGACCTGAACATATGTAACTTTCATCTTTTCTCCAAGATCATAGGGTTTTCGGAAACAAGCTGTTTTGAAAGTGAACACCACTCTTGCTTCCCAGCTTGTTTTAATCAGGGAGCTCCACCAAACACTGTCCACTACAGGTAATCATTATCACACATAGGAATGATTATATACAAGTCAATGTTTTATAAAGGCTGTCTTAATATATAGTTCTTTTTTGTGTGTTTTTTT
>NW_006400097.1:1253822-1254704 GCF_000299155.1 Elephantulus edwardii | reverse complement strand
TGTTTGGCACAGGATAGAGGAGTGTTTAGGGCTGTTGTACATAGGGTCACTATGAGTCGCATATAACAACAATGAATAAATCACTGTAAATACAAAATTCAATCATTCTATTTCCAGTATCATTTCTATCACCAAGACCATAATTAGGGAACTGCGAGAACTTCAAGCGGGATTTAGAAGAGGCTATGACACCAGGGTCATATTTATTGATGTCAGATGAATCGTGGATGAAAGTAAGCAATACCAGAAGAATCTCTATTTGAGCTTTATTGACTATGCCAGGACACTTGACTATGTGGATCATAACAAGTTGTGGCTGCCATTGAGAAGAATGGCAATCTCAGAGCACTTGAATATGCTCATGTGGAATCTGTACCTGGTCATGGAGATTTTTATGTGTATGGAGCAGGGGAGCACTGCATGGTTTGAAATTGATAAGGTTGTAGTCTCTTTCCATACCTATTAAATCTGTATGCTGAGCAAGTTACCCCAAAGCCTGGGTTCTATTAGGAGGACTGTGCATTATGCAGATGACAAATCTTACCTGTTGAAAGTGAGGTGTACTTGAAGGACTTGCTGCAGAAGATAAAATAATGTAGCCTTCAGTATGGATTGCATGTCACTGTCAGGAAAACAGAGATTCTTACCATTTAACTGACAGGATGGAGAAGAGATTGAAACTGTCAACAGTTTCATCTTGCTTGAATCTAGATTTAACATCCTTGATACTAGGATTCAGGAAATAAGGAAATACTCACTAAACTTTGAAAATCTGCAGTTAGAGACCTCTCTAAATTATTAAGGAGTAAAAATGTCAGTTCGAGGGCTAACATGCATCTGATTCAGGCCATAGTCTTCTGATTACTTGTTATGCATCTGAGA
>NW_006400097.1:1251879-1253067 GCF_000299155.1 Elephantulus edwardii | reverse complement strand
GCTTTGTTCTTCTGTGTTTAATTGCCAGTTTCAAATGGTTACTCTTCATTTTCTTTCATTTTGCAATCAAAAGTATCTGAACAGTTTTCAAAGAACAGCACAATATCATATCAGTAATTTAAGTGACAGAATTACACAAAGATATTTATATATACACATGTATGGGTTTGTGTTTAACTATATATACATTGAATATTTGTTTTAAATATTTGTATGAGACAAGGATGCTATCTACTACTACTTTTATTGAATATTGTATTTCAAATTCTAACAGAACAATAAGACAAGACAGGAATTAAAATGCACCCATTTTGACAAAGAAGAAAAACTATCTCTATTTTTATATTATACAATTCTAAGGATTATATAATCCTAATTCTTAGGGAGCTCTCATGACCTAATACTAATAAGTTCTGCTGCAATCCCAGAAACACGGGATTCAAACCCATTAGCTCCTGGGTGGGAGGATGGGCAATCTCCTCCCTTGTGATTTATATTGCCTCTGAACTTCACTAGAGGGTTAGCTATAGGCGGTTCCAACTTGATGGCATATCATAACTATATATGTGTGTGCACACACACATATAATTGAAAACAGAATCAATGAAAGGTTTTATTTAGAAAGTAATTTATCAGGAAATATTTAAAATTTCACATGCTACTATTTTTTTTTACTATTATAATGGGATAAATTTAATCACGTAATATAATTATATCAAAATACTCAAATATAATCAGCTCTTATTCAGTCAAATATATTACGTTAAAAAGCCATCATGTCTGACTCTAATAATAACTTTATATTATAAAATAGCAGATAGCTATGTGTAAGTCTTATGGTTTGCAGGTGGCTATACCTGAAAATAAAGACCATATTAATTTATTAAATATAACATATGAATAAAGCCATTTATTTTTGTGCTGATTTTTTTCTCTTTCACCTACACTTTTTTATAGTAACACAATTTACATATGTTTAAGACACTTTATATACAATTGCACGTAATTAGAGGTAATGGTAATGTAGGAGAAAGGCCAGGCTGCTCTGAAGGACTTGGCAAAAAATAAAGTCCCAGGATTTGATGGAATACTAATTGACATATTTCAACATACAGCTGCTGTTCTGGATGTGCTCATTAGGTTGTATCAATAAAGTTGGAGGATAATTACCTGTCCAACTGACTAGAA
>NW_006400097.1:1242122-1250439 GCF_000299155.1 Elephantulus edwardii | reverse complement strand
TCGAAAGCACACAGTTTGAAATCACCAGCTGCTCTGCAGGAAAGATGGGCGGTCTCTTCCCCTGAGATTAAACTGCCTCTGCAAAACCTACAGGAGGTCAGCTATGGGTCAATTTGTGACTCCACGGTACAAAACATCAACACATGACTTAGTAAAAGGAAGTTTCGGCTGCCAACTCAAAAATATTTGGCTTGAATTAACCTGTTACCCCATGAGAGAAAAAGGAGCAAGCTCCTTCCACGTGATTTATAATCTCTGAAAACCTACTTAAGAGTGAGCTAAGAGATGTTGCCAACTTGAAGATACAGAACAAATAAATAAACATATATTTTTAAGTTATTTTATATATGTGTATAAAAGTGTTCTAATGAGAAAACATCTGTGAGAAAAACACGTAACACAAAAATAAATATACTGATTTAAAAATATTGAGTACTATTATTTTCTTCTTAGAATCAATTATAACTAATAGAGGTCAAATAGTATATTATGCCCCAAAGATTTTTATTTTTAATTTTTTTATTCTTTGTGTATGTTCTGTCACATCTGATGACTGATAAAGGAGGACATTGCCCCTCTTTCTCCACTAGAGCATCTGGTGGATTTGAACTGGATACCTCTGGGAATGCAGTGCAGCTGCTGGCCACTAGGCCACCAGAGTACAGGATTTTTGATGGCTGAAAATTTTCAGGTGTACATCATAAAATCTTTCTTCCTAGGTGCCTCTGCGAAGATTTGAAAGTCCAATATTTAGTTAGAAGATAAGATAACTGCATGTTTTGTGAAATCACAGACAAAAAAAACATTGTTGTTGCTGTATAACTTTCAGTCAGAATCGACCTATACCTAACCCTCCAGCAGATTTTCAGAGTCAGTAAATGCCCCAAGAAGAGATTGTCCATCTTTTTCCAAATGAGGAGCTAGTGAATTCAAATAGTGTGCTTTTGCTTTGGCAATGTGATTCCTTACCACTCCAGAAACTATAATATTCTTATAAACAGTTAAGAGAATTTTAAGCATAGTAAAATCGTATCAATAAATATTAGCTTTTATTAATTTTGAATTTTATTTCCTCTCTCCCTAGTTTTCAGTCCTTGAAAGAGTTTGAGTGAGCAAAAGCAAGTCCAATTTAATCTGTGTCTTGCTGATATACTGGAATCAGTTATTTTCTGTTATTTCATATATATATATATATAAAATCTTATAAAACAAAATATTGGTTTAGAAATCTATCGAAATTTGGCCTAATAATTTCATCACAGCAGCCATGAGTATACACTCATTTTTTTTAAAAGGCAGTAAAAGCAAATAATCAAAGATGTCAAACAGCAATCTTATTGGTAGTCTGGTTATCTCTCTATAAAAAGATGTGAGATAAAATTAAAAATGTATTTCCAGAGGCATGTGCTTTGGAAGTGGATGCTACTCCTGCTTCCCAACCTGTTTTACAACTGGGAGTTCCACCAAACACTGTCCACAATGGGAAACCATTCTGGTATTTGATATCCCCATGGCATAAGCTTTAGCATCATAAGAAACCCAGGTTACCTCATCTAGCACATTGACATAGAGTGAAGTGCAAAGTGGACAAGTGTTCCTCCAGATATAGTAGCATTAGTCTCATTTAGCAGTGGTTAAGTGTTGTCGAGTCAAATATGATTCAGAGTAAGCTTTGCACAAAATACCTGTACTCTGCTCTGTAATTAACATCATTTCTTAACATTTATAAGAGAATTTATAAAAAAAAATTAGTAACCAAACTTATAATAATTAACATTTTCCTTTGAGTATCCTGTTGTCACTGTATTAAGTGACAAGTGTGACACTTTTATCTGGAGGTTACAAACTTTATGGTGGAACAACCTTATGCTTAAGCACAGAGCAATTGAAGATGAGTATGTTTGGGAGTATGGAATAATTCTTCAGCTTAGTCATGCTGAGAGTAAAGTGCTTTGAGATCTTCAGAAGATAAACAAGGAAGTGGTGGTGATGTTGTTGTTACAGCCTGCACCGTCTTCACACTTCCTGACAAACAAGAAAGAGCCCATTGTAGCAGTCACCATGTCAACCCACCTACTGTAGGGTCTTCTTTTCCTTCGTCGACACTCCACCCTTCCCAGCATTATGTCCTTCTCCAAAGAAAGACCCTTTTAGCAACATGCCCAAATCATGTGAGACAAAGCCTCATCATTCTTGCCTCCAAAAGAACGCTCCAGCTGCACCCTCTCCAAGACATATCTATTCATTCTCTTATTCATCCATGGGATGTTCAGTGCTCTTCTCTAATACCACAGGTTAAAGGCATCCATTCTTTCTCTGTTATAATTATTCATTGTTCATCTCTCGGATGCAAAGCAAGTAATCAGAAACCCGTGGCCTGAATCAGATGTACCTTATTCTTCAAACTGACATCACTACTCCTTGGTAACTTGGAGAGATCCCTAACAGCAGATTTTCCCATCTCTTTATTTCCTGACTGCCGGTACAAAGGGTGTTAATTGTGAATTCAAGCAGGACGAAACTATTGACAGTTTCAATCTCCTCTCCATCCATCATGACATACAGAAAGCTGGAACTGGAAAATAAAAAGGGAAGAACTTATTCTGCATTTTTCAAGCTGAAAGAACTGAAAAACAGTTTTAAGTCTCATGTAGCACTATTGAAAGATCCTATTTGAAATGTATTGAATGACCCAGAAAACATAAAAAAAAAAGACAAAGGGAATACACAGAACCACTATAGCAGAAATAATTGATAGACACTGAAAAATTTCAGGAAGGACCATGTGAACAGAAGCCAATGGTAATGACAGAGGAAGTAGAAGCTATATTGGAAACATTATAAAATATGAGACTCCAGGAATCAGTGGAATACCAATTGCCTTGTTTCAATTAACAGATGCAGCCTTGGATGCACTCACGAGTCCATGCCAGGAAATTTGGAGGGCAGATGCCTAGCCAAAGGAGTGGAGGAAGTCCATATTTACTCCCATTCCCAAGCAAGGTGATCCAACTAAATGTGGACGCTATTCAACAGCATAATTAATGTCACATGCAAGCAAAATTACTGTTGAAGATTATTCAAAAACTGCTACAACAATACATAGATAGAGAACTGCCAGAAGTTCAAGGAGAATTTAGAAGAGGTCATGGCACCAGGGATCTCATCGCTGATGTCAGATGGATCCTGGCTGAAGGTCAGGTATTCTAGTAGAGTGTCTATTTGTGTTTTATTGACTGCAAAAGCATTTGACGTTGTGGATCATAACAAGTAGGGGCTGACATTGACAAGAATGAGAATCTCAGAGCACTTAATTGTGCTCATGTGGAACCTATCTGTGCAAACAGAGCAGAACAAAACATAGTTTAAATATTGTCCCCATATTTATTTATCCACATGCTGAGCACATTCTCTGAGAATCTGGTCTCTATGAAGAGGAGTGTGTTTTCAGGATCTGAGGGAGACTCACCAGTAACTTGTTATGCAAATGGCATAACCTTGCTTGTTGAAAGTGAGGAGGAATTGAAGCACTCATTGCAAAAGATAAAGAAATGTATGGATTGCTCCTCAATGTCAAGAAGACAAAAGTTCTTACCAAGGCACCGATGGGCAAAACAAACAGTAACAGATAAAATCCATAATCTGAGGAGCATTTTTCTACTATTCATTTCTTCCCATTGTTAACCAATACCACTTCCATTGTATCTAAAGGAATACTTTTTCTTCAAAATGTGAGAATGTTGATTTTTCAATTCCTCTAACCAGATTAACTATTATGACTAGATAATATATTTTTATAAATATCAGGGAAGGGCCAAAATAAGGATTTTTTTTTACTTTTATAATGCCATAAAACTGTAGTATGACCTCATCACACTATGTTAAAATTCATGGTGAGATTTTGTCTAGAATGAAAATTAATATTTTCTTGGAAGAAAAATTCTCCCATTCGTTCCATCTGTTTCTCCTCATTGCAGGTCTCCTCATATATTTTATAAACAGATACTGTAATTTCACCACCTGGGTATTTTTATTAGGGTTCCACATTTCTTGAGTTTTAAAATTATATATTTTAGAAAGATTTTGTTTTTCTCAGGGTGTATTTCACAGTGTTGATTTCAAAATAATAGTTTTAAATTCATAAAACTTAATATTGACCAAATATTACAGTGGCATGGCTTTAATACACATATCTACTTACTGAAAACCAATGATTTAAATTCATTATAATCATATTTTATAAGGTAAGATTGTCCTACAGGCATTTTAAGACTTTACTATTTAACAAAGATAGCTTTTGTGACATAATCCATAAGGTGTTCTGCTTCTAATTGAAAATACTTTGTCTGTAATGGTGCAAACCCACAAGTGGGTCTGAAAGAGAAAAGTGTAGGGGGAGGAGGATGTCTCCTCCTCTAAAGATTTACAGACTCAGAAATCCAATGGAGACTGGGATGAAACTTAACTAACTAGAAAGCAGTGAACTGATCTTTAATGCGCTAGGTGATGGGTCTAAAGCTTCACTAGGTCTCCTTATATCTGTTTAAGATTATTAGATTTTTCAAGGGTAATCGTTATTTCAGTTTTTACACCTGATGTGCAGTTTCATGGTAATTCCCTGAACTAGTATAAACTGAGAATTAAATTAGATTCCATTAAAACACACTTTCTGCCTACTGATTTTATATAGATAGCTCAGTTTCTAGTTCTAGTTTGTTTGAGGCCTTATCCTAGCGTCCTTACTGTATGTGAACAAGAAAAATAGTTTCCTGTTTTAATCTAGGTATCTCAAAGATAACATTTATACTCCAGCTACTGTTGACAACAGTTTTGTATTTTCCTCCCTAACTTTTTATCACAATGTAAACTTTTTAGGGTGGTGATTTTATGAAAAGAAACAGTTCTGGAAAGAAGTATAAATTCTAACAATGCTTTTTGTAAGATAATTTGGCAAGTAGTTTAGGAGATTGTCTTTAAAACAGCAGGTAGGCTGTATATAGTTTCTAGTTATGGCAGTGTAGATGATAGGGCGTTGTGCTCTTAACTCAAAAGCCATTCTTCTCTAAAGTTTCAAATGAATGCACCAGGGGCTCTGCAGGATAAAGATACCTAGCAAATAACAACAATAATATATGTAAATATTAGAGTCCTTTCAGTGAATATTAATTAATTTTGTTGTTCCAATTTCAAAATGAGAAATCTAATATTTATATTTTCTTTTAGAATGAAGACTATGAAAATAAAAACTTATCTTTTAGCTTTCAAATTTAGTACTTCATATGCAGAAAGATGCATCTGTATAAATATATCTGTGAATGAATAAACTTTATTGATTTCCTAATAATTTTTTTAATATCATTTCATTCACTAAACTACACAGTTTAAGTATACCAAATTATTTCTTATGTAGTTATACATGCACTTAATATTGCTTCTGGGTGCAATTTTGCTGTGTAGTTTCTTTTTGTTGCTACAGTCTATTAAAAACGTGATAATTATGTATTTTCAAGAGAATGTGTTTCATTTTACAATTAGCCTCGAGGAAAAAAAAATGTATTCTGTGTGTAATTTTTAAATTAACTTTTAAAATATTTCAGAATTTCATGTTAAAAAAGATAAATAAGGTATCATTTTAGTATGAATTTTATCTTAACATCAAGAAAATGAAAGTACTCACCAATGGGCCACTAGACAGCATCTTGATGAATGGAGAAAAAAAAATATCTTTCAGTGGTTTCATATTACTAATATACAATATCAACACTCATGATAGTAGTACTCAGTAAATAAAAGACACCTCTAATGTTTTAAGGGTGTTTCTCCCTTCATCTTCATTTCCTTCTTCTTTCCTTTTCTCTTTAACTACTTTGCACATCTTATCTTTATTTTAAACTAATCCTGTTACTCCCTGCTTTCCATAATAAATGTTTTCACTTAAAAAAAGTAATTAAAATACACATTACACTGGAAAAGTTTGTTGTCAAGAACGTCTCTAAAATGTCAAAGAGCAAACATGTCAGTTTAAAACAAAAGTGCTCCTGATATAAGTCATGGTATTTTTGATTGCTTCCCATACATCTAAAAATTGTACGATGAATAAGAATGACAGAAGAAGAATTGATGCTTTTGAACTATGATGCTAGCAAGCAATATTGAATATCCCATGGAATGCCAAAAGAAATTAAAAAAAAATCTTTCTCAAAGGAAATGCAATCTAACATGCTATGGACATGTTGCCAGGAGAGGTGAGTGCTTTCAAAAAGATACTGTTCTGTGGGAAAGAATGGTTGTGAAAAAGAAGACACCATACAAAAATGAACTTGAGCATGGCAGAGATTGTGAAGATGTCATACAAATAATGCTAAGCTTATGTTTCTTGTAAGTAGTTCTTTCCTTCGTTTTTTTCCAGTGCTCCACATCTAGTAATATACCCTAGAGAAACTAGAGCTTCCACCCAAACATATATATGACATCCATGCTTATTACTACACTATTTACAATAAGAAAGAGATGGAAGCAACCCAAGTGCCCATCGCAAATGAATGGGGAAAAAGATGATGATAAACTAACATAATAGAATACTATGCAGCACTGAAAAACAAGGAACTCACACAATATTACACAACACAGGTCACCCTGGGAGATATGGAGCTGATGTAATGCCACAAAAGGAGAAAAATTAGTTATCAATATTGTTATAAAGTGTGGAAATTATTCAATAATATTACTAATATCACATACAAGCAAAATCCTAATGAAGATTGTGCAAAAATGGTTGGAATGGTAAATAGATAACTTCCAGAGATACCAGCTACATTTAGACGAGGCTCTGTTACTAAGGACATTGCTGTCAATGTCAGATGTATCTTGCCTAAAAACAAAGAGTACAAGAATAATGTCTATTTGTGTTTTATTGACGGTGTAAAGGCATTTAACAGTGTTCATCACGATAAATTCTGGCTAAATTTGAGAGGAATGGGAATCCTATAGAACTTGATTGTGCTCAAACCTATACTTAGATCAGGAAGCAGTCATCAGAACATGGAAAGAAAAACTTTATGGTTCACAAACAATAAAGCAGTGCATCAGGAGTATACACTTTGTGCAAACTTTTTCAAATTCTATGTGAAACAGATCATTTGTAAGGCAGGCCTCTATAAGGAAGAATGTGGCACAAGTATTGGAGAAAGACTCACCAACATTTGCAGTATGCAAATTCCACAACTTTTCTTGTTGAAACTAAGGAGAATCTGAAGTATTTACTGCAGAAGATCAAGGAATGCAGTGCTCAATATGATTGCAATTCAACATTGGCAACACCATGATATATAGAGAAGAAATTGAGGTTGTTAAGAATTTTATCTTGTTCTGACCCACAGTTAGTTCTCTTGTCACCATCAGTCACAAGACAAATTGCATCGGAAAAAAATTTACTGTCAGGGACTTTACCAGACTGCTGAAGATACTCAGTTGCACCTGATCTAGGTCACGGTTTTTGCAATTACTTGCTATGCATCAGAGAGCTGGACAATGACTAAGGATAACAGAAGAATCAATGCTTTTGAGAAGAGTATTGAATAAACCATGGACTGCCAAGAGAACAAATACGTTTGTATTGGAGAGAGTGAAGTCAGGTTGCTACTGGCAACAAAGATTTTGAAATTCCTGTCTCACACATTTTGGGCATGTTGACAGAAAAAAACCATTCTTGGGAGAAGGACATCATCACACTTAGAAGGGTGGAGGGTCCTTGATCCACTTTGTGTTGATTTTGTATATGGTGTGAAGTGTGAGTCTTGTTTGAGTTTTCTGTAGGTGGTTTTCTAATTTTGCCAGCACCATTTGTTTAAAAGGCAGACATATTAATAATTAAAAAAATAATTAAAAAACCCTTACTTATAAAAAAAAGCAGATATATGAAAACCAATGTTTATTACTGCCTTGTTCACAATAGCAAAGAGCTGGAAATAACCCAAGTGCTGATCAACAAACTAATATATAGAGAAGCTGTGGTATATTCACACAATGGAATATTATGCAGCACTGAAAAACAAAGAACTCACCAAATATTATCTGAAATGGGTGACCATGGAGGACTTTATGCTGAATGAAATATCTCAATCACAAAAAGAAAATACTGCATAATGCCGCTATTATAAAACAGGACTGACCTGGAGGTTGGGGGAAACTAAAAAAGAGAGGATAATGTACAGAGCATTGAAACAGATTTTGGAGAGAACTGTTATTTTTGATTGCTGTCAAGTCAAGGTTAACTCATAGCAACTCTATGAATAAAAGGCCTAATGCCTTTCCATAG
>NW_006400097.1:1240614-1241647 GCF_000299155.1 Elephantulus edwardii | reverse complement strand
CCAAAGAAAGGTGATCAAACAGAATGTGGAAAATAACAAACAACATCATAAAGCTCACACACAAGCAAAAACCTACTGAAGTTGTTGTTGTTGATTGCTTTCAAGTCAAGCATGACTCATAGTGACTCTGTGAACAAAAGGCCTGAAGCCACTCTCCAGCTATCGACATTTATCAAATTTCATAAAGTTTCAGGAGGCGTGTTGCTTAGGAAGTGAATGCCATGCTTGCTTACAAACATGTCATAGTATGCTATTATTGTTATGTGTTGTTGAATTGCTTGCGATGTATAGCAAACCTATGCATAGCAGCTCTGAACCATTCCCTGTCCTGCACCAGTCTCAGTAATTCTGACACACCAACTCCCATTGCCCCAGTTACTGTATAAATACATCTCATCTGTGATCTTCTTCTCCTGTGTTGTCCGCCCACCCTTTCAAGAATGATGCCCTTCTCCAATGACTGATCTTTCCTAGCAATATTCCCAAATTAAGTGAAGCAGAGCTTCAAAATCCTAGCCTCCAAATAGAGATTTAGTTTCACCCTGTCCAAGAAAGACTGATTTGTTTTCTTGGCAGTCCATGTTATGTTCACGACTCTTCTCCAGAACCACAACACGAAAGCATCAATTCTTTTTCTGTTGTCCTTAGTCATTGTCCAGTTCTCTGAAGCACAAAAAGTAATTGAGAAGATCATGGCCTGGATCATGTGCATCTTTGTCTCTAGACTGACACCGTTGCTCTTCAGAACTCTAGAGAGTTCCATTACAACAGATTTTACCAATGCATTCATCTTTTGAATTCCTGACTGCTGGTGTTAGTGTTGATCCTAGATCCAAGCAAGTTGTAATTGCTAACAACCTCAATCTCTTCTCCATCGAATATGGTGCTGTCAATTGAGCCATTGGTGAGAATCTTTGTATTCTTGATGTTGTGCTTCAGTCCATATTGAAGACTACAGTCTTTGACCTTTTGCATCAAGTGCTTCAGGTCTTCTTCAGTTTCAGCAAGCAAGGTTGTGTCATCTGCATAGTTA
>NW_006400097.1:1228358-1239774 GCF_000299155.1 Elephantulus edwardii | reverse complement strand
TTAAGCATTGCAACTTGTAGCTAATCATTTAAAAATGGCTAGAATAGTACATAGATAGGGAACTGCCAGAAATTCAGGTAGGAATTAGAAGAGGCCATGGCAAGCAGGGATATAATTGCTGGATCGATTCTGCTTGAATGTTGAGAATAACCAGAACAATGTCTATTTGTTCTCTATTGACGATGCAAAGACATTTTACTGTTTGGATAATAACAAGATTTGGCTAACATTGAGAAGCATGGGATTCCTAAAGGATTAAACTGTCCTTATGTAAAATATACACCTAGACCAAGAGACTGTGGTGCAAACAGAGCAAAGGAACATCACACAGTTTAAAATTAAAAAAAGAGTTCATCAGGGTTGTATCTTTTATCTATAGTTATTCAATCTCTATGTTGAGCAAATTGTTAAAAAATCTGGACTCTATGAGGAGGAATGTGTTCAGGATCTAAGGAAGACTCATCAATAACCTTTGTTATGCTCTGACACAGCTCTGTTTGCTGAAAGTGAGGAGAACTTGAAGCACATGCTGTGGAAGGTCACAGAATGCATCCTTCAATATGGATTGTATCTCAACATTAGGAAAACAAATATTCTCTCCACTGGACCAATAGACAACATCATGGTAGATGGAGAAAAGATTGCAATTGTTAAGAATTCCATCTTACTTGGGCCCACAATCAGCACCCTTTATACCAGTTGTCAAGAAAACTACTGCACAGGAAAAGTCTTCCATTAAAGACTTTTCCAAATTTTTAAGGAGAAATAATGTCATTTTGAGGACTAAAATGTGTCTAATCCAGCCATTACTTCAGTGTTTATAGGGTTGGCAAAGATCTGTCATTTAGGAAGTAGATTACCCATCCTGCTTCCCATCCTGCTTCCTAGTCTATATTAATCAGGGAGTTCCACCACAACGTGTACACCATGAGTAACCCTTATAGCATTTGATACACCAGTGGAACAACTTACCACAGCACCCCTAAGTTATCTCAGTACAGCAAACTGACAGACAAGTTCTGTACCACTTAACAATATTCTCTCCAGACACAACATCACATCTGAGAACTGAACAATGAATAAGGAGACAGAAAAATAACTGGTGACTTTTTGCTGTGGTGTTTGAGATGTGTACTGAATATCCTATGGCCTGCCAAAACAACAAACACATACATATTGAAAGTGAAGTCAGAGTGCTCGTTTGAAACAAAGATGATAAATTTTACATACTTGGGACATACTTTCACATACTTTGGACATGGTGCTAGGAGAGGCTATTCCTTATAAAAGGACATCATACTTAGAAAGTTGGAGGATCAGCTAAAGAGAGGAAAACCCTCAATCAGATAGATTGACTCCTATAATGGATTCTAGTATGTCAGGAATTGTAAGGATAGCACAAGATAAGACAGGGTTTAAATCTATTGTTCATAGAGTCACTATGGGTTTTATTCAACTTGAGGGTACCTAACAACAATATAACACTTCCAAGTCTATGTTCAACTTTCCTGTGAGGGCTTTTTCCAAAGCAGAAATAGTAATTGCTTCCTGTTAGAGAAAGTGTCTTAAAGAATGAGGAATTTTTCAGAAACGAGGTTGCTTTAGAAACTAGAGTTTAGGCTGTTGAAAGTCTGCTGCTTGGAGCCTAACTTCTTTGTTAATAGTCACCAAGATTAACATTAAATGTATTAGGGAAAAGGTTGTAACTGAAATCAACTCATTGTCGTCAAGTCAGAACTGCTTCATAGCTGACACTCTGGCAATTTGTCAGAAGTTATATACGACCCAGGAAGAGATTGACTATGTTTTTTTCTAGGGGTATCTGGAAAATTTGAAGTGGTTGCCTTTGGGTCTGCAGCACACATCTTTTATTTGGCAACCAGAATTTTCAATTAAAGTCAGAAAGTTCTATTGAGTGTATAAATATAATGTGTGAGATATCTGTGATATGCAAAAATAAATGATGATCATGGGTTTTTGTGTCCAACCATGAATGAATGGGTTGAGAAATAGAATACTACGCAGCATGCAGGAACAATAACTTTGTAAATTATTACCTAACTTGGAAGGGACTGGAGAGCATTATACTAAGTGAACTCAGTCCCACAAGGATAAATATTGTATAAAACCAATATTGTAGAATGAGTATAAGGATCCAGGAGGGGTGGGAGAGGCTGGAAGCAGAGGATTGTGGATGTGCAGAGGGAGGGGAGGTATTAATCATTGGATTGTACAATTTGATGGGTGAGAGGGTGAGGGAAATTGAAAGAATTTGTTCGAATATGTATTCAAGTTTTCTAAATAAACTAGTTGTTGTTAAGTGTCATCGAGTCACAGGCGACTCATAGCGACCCTATGAAGGACAGTCCTCTATGCTTGGGTGCCTTTCATTCTCTCTCCAGGTTCATAGGTTTTCCGGAGGCAAGCTATTATGGAAGTGGATCAATAAACTAGTAGATAAAATATGTTTTTCTGCTGCCCCACAGATTTAGTGAAAAACAATCTCTCCGTTGGCCTCACATAACAGGTTTGAATCCACCAGGTTCTCTGCATGAGAAACAAAAGCAATCTCCTTCCATGTGATTTATAGCCTCTGAAAACCTGTGGGAGGATCAGAGTTAAGTTGCTTTGACTTGACAGTACATAAGACAAGATTCCTCATATAAGTAAGACTAAGTTGGATAGCACTCTCTTAAAAATAATTTGGTTTGTTTATAAAGTGTTACAATTTGTTTCATCTTATTCCTCATTCAGTTTGATAGTATTCTTAACGTTTAGAAAGCTACTAAAATCACAGAATTAAAATTTATTTTATATCTGATGCCTTCGTGTCAGAAACAACTCGTAGCTGATCCTCCACTGAGTTTTCAGAGATGTAAATTGCCTGGGAAGAAATTGACCATCTATCTCCTGTAGAGCAATTGGAGGATAAGAACCTTATGCCATTGTGTTGACAACACAATTTTTTACCACTACTTATTTAAATTTATTAGATGTACATTTCTATCATGTTGCTTTATTTTATGCAAGAAGGTAGCAATTTGGAGCTGTCATTTTGCAAATACAAAGACCAAAAGAAAAGGGAAAATGTTTTCTTTCATAATTATATTATTTCTTTCTTTAATTTTAGTTTGAACCATGTTCAGCACTTATGTAAATTATCAGACCACTAAATGAGACCTAGAAAATGATCCTGAATTTGGAGAAGCTCTTACTTATACATAAAATAATGTGTTATTTTTACTCCAGCTGTAGACCAATATTAATCTGCCACTTGGAATCATGGTGAGCTATCTTAGTAACAACAACTTGAAAAAGCTAGATTGGTTATTAATCTTTTCTGCTCTTATAAAGTGAAAAATCTATTAAAAATAATGATACTATGATAACACTAATTTGCCTGGTATTGCTGTCCCAAATCAGAGCTGTAGCTAGAGGCAGCTGTAGGTTTTTTATTGAAATCCAAAGTAAATTGGGGCAGTTCCCCTAGCAATATAAATTAGTTAGAACCTTAGAGACATAGGTATATTTTAGGAGCAAAACACTGAACTCTTTTTCTAAGAATTATGTCACCTTAATTCAGTAATTTGGTATGCCTCAGGGTTTGCATGTATTTTAGAGATACTGTAATGAAGCGTGTGAGTATTCATTTAAACACAGAAGTCTCCCAAGAATAAAAAGCATGGCTAATTCACTGTAAATGATATCATTCTCACAATGATTGTAGGAGGAATGCAAACTTGTACTAGCTGTGTTAGATATGTTATTAGAAGCACATGTCAATGGAAATAGGTGAAATATGCTAAACAAATTACAGAAATTAGGTCATCTTCAAAGGAATTCATAAAAATGTACACAGGTTACTAGCTGAAGGACCAAATATGGCTTGCCTTCCTATTATATTTTAAACAACCTTATCTGGCTTGATTGGACCTACGCATATCACTTCAAGTGCTGTCCAAAAGCATATAGTCATGTATTTAATAATGTCCATGGTGGTGGAAGCAATGTTCGAGTTGAGCATGATTCACAGCAAGAAGGAAGCCCTTCTTTCAATTATCAACATTTATCGAAATTTATAGAGTTTCCAGAGGCATGTTTTTTAGGAAGTGGATGCCACTCCTCCTTCCAAAATGTCTATGATATGTTCTATGAAATAAGATTAAGTGATTTGGAAATTGTGTAAGCACCCTTCACTAATCTGGTCCTACTTTTTCTTTAAGGACAACTGAAAAAGGTCTCACAGAGTCCTGGATGTGCTCATCAGTATGTGCCAGGAAATTTGGAAAAGAATAGGCATAGATCAATAGTAATTGATTAGATAAAATACAATATACAAGAGTGATTGTATAATTCAAGTTTAATTGTAAGATTGTATAAAACACAATGTGCCGTAATGAAGCACTATGTAAATGAATTATTACCTGAAAACCAATTAAAACATATCTTTAAAAATAAACAAACCAGTTACCTGTATGACTGACTGGAAAATATTAATACTTATTCCAAAGACAAGTGATCCAACAGAATGTGGAAATTATCAAACAATAGCGTTAATATCATATGCAGAAAAAATATTGTTGAATATCACCCAAAAAATGGTAAGAACAGTACATTTAGAGAGAACTATTATAAGCTCATGCTAGGTTTAGAAAAAGTCATGGCAACAAGGATGCCATTGCTGATGTCAGGCTGCTTTTGGTTGAAAGCAGAGCATACGAAAATAATGTGTATTTGTGTTTGATTGACTATGCAAGAGTATTTAACAGTGTGGATCATACCATGCTATGGCTAACCTTGAGAATACTGGAAATTCCAGAACACATACTTGTGCTTATAAAAAAATCTATACTTAGACAAAAAAACTGTTGTTTAAGCAGAGGAACACTGCCTGGTTTAAAATTGGAAATGGTGAGTGTCAGGACTATATCTTCTCTCCGTACTTATTCAATCTTCCTGCCTAATAAAATCATTTGAGAAACTAAACTTTATTAAGAAGAATACGACATCAAGATTGGAAGAGAGATCATCAACAAACTGTTATGAAGATGACACATCATTGCTTTCTGAAAATTAGGAAGATCTGACTCCCTTCGTCCTCCTTGGATCCAGACTGCAATCTTCAATATGTATTGTTGTTACTATTGTTGTTGAGTACCATAAAGTTGGAACCAACCCATAGTTGACCATCCAGAAATTTTTCAGACGCTGTTAATCATAAGAAAAGAGATTGCCCATCTTTTTCTCATGGAGCACAGGTTCTTATCACTAAGCTACCAGAGCTTCCTTCAAAATAGATTACATTTCAATATCAAGAAAACAAAGATCCTAACCACTGGATCAATCGGAAACATCATAATAGGTGGAGCAAAGGTTAAAATGTCAACTATTTTTTATTGTTTGACTTGATAGACCACACTGTTGGTATCAGGAATCAGGAGATGGAGAGACATAGAATATTGGGAAAGTTTGCTGTCAGGAATCTCTTCAAAGTCCTTAGAGACAATAATATCATTTTAAAGACTAAAATGCACAGGATTCTTTCTAATCAGTTGTTATACATCTGAGAACTAGATAATGAATAACAGAAGAAGATTTGATGTGTTTGAATTGTGGTGTGGAAAAAGAGTGCTGAATATCCCATGGAATGTCA
The DNA here is from genome assembly GCF_000299155.1 of Elephantulus edwardii. Lineage (NCBI taxonomy): Eukaryota > Metazoa > Chordata > Mammalia > Macroscelidea > Macroscelididae > Elephantulus > Elephantulus edwardii. Next base: position 1,234,121 of record NW_006400097.1, on the reverse strand, counting down.
AAACAACAAAGAGATATTTCTTAGAGAAAGTGCAACCAGAATGTACCCTAGGGACAAAGATGGTCTTTTTTCTCACTATGGACATCTTGCTTCTAGATATGATTCAATGTAAAAGGACATCATGCTTGAAAAATGAAGGGACAGTGAAGACCCTCAATGGCATGTACTGATGCAGTATTCAGACAATGGACTCAAATGTGTCTAGGATGATTTGGATGGATGGTGGAGTATAGAACATAGTTCAGATTTTTGTTCATGGAAGTCCTTAGATGGATCTAATATGTGTTGAAATGTGTGTTTGATCTTCAGTCCTCAGCATTAACAATTTCTTCATACTTGACATAGGTCCTGCTCATGTTTTAATTAATCATGTAGCTTTCAGTGCTGGGCACTATGAGGAGAAGCATGGCATTAGGATTGGTGGACGATCTATCAACAATTGGTGTTATGCAGATGACACAACCCTGCTTGCTGAAACTGAGGAGGACCTGATGCGCTTGCTGCAGAGGGTCAAGGACTGCAGCCTTCAATATGGACTGAGGCTCAATGTCAAGAAGACAAAAATTCTCACCACTGGACCAATCGGTAGCATCAGGATGGATGGTGAAGAGATAGAGATTGTTCACAGCTTCAGTCTGCTCTGCTCCACGGTCAACACTCTTGGCACCAGTAGTCAGGAAATCAAAAAATGTATTGCGATTGGAAAGTCTGCGGTTAGGGACCTCTCTAAAGTACTCAAGAGCAATGGTGCCTCTCTGGAGACTAAGATGCGCCTGACACAGGCTGTGGTTTTTGCAATCACTTGTTATGCATCAGACAGTTAGACAATGACTAGGGAGGATAGAAGGAGAATTGATGCCTGTGAGCTGTGGTGCTGGAGAAGAGTATTGAATGGACCATGGACTGCCAAGAAAACAAACATTCATCCTAGAGAGGGTTAAACCAGGCGGCTCCTTGGAGGCAAGGATTCTGAGGCTTCACCTGACATATTTTGGACATGTTGTAAGGAGAGACAGGTCTTTAGAGAGGGATGTCATGCTGGACAGAGTGGAGGGACAGTGCAGGAGGGGAAGACTATGAGGTGGATTGATTCAGTGACTGGGGTAATCGGGATGGGTGTGTCAGAGGCAATGAGATTGGCACAGGATAGAGCAGGGTTTAGGGCTGTTGTATGGGTCGCTATGAGTCGCAAACGACTCGATGGCACATAACAACAACAACCACCACAACAGCTTTCAGTGTTGTCAACACTGACCGTTTTAATAAGTTCTTTGAGGATCATTATGATTTTCAAAGTTAACATGTCAAAATCACAAATATTCACTGACCTCAGCTTTGTGTTGTTCATTAACTCCTTGTTTCACTTTCAAATAGAATTTTTCCTTTGCTGCTGATACCAGCACTGATTTTGTTGTTTGTAGCCATAATGTTTTTTATATATTATTTTACAAAAGTGAAACAAAAAATAATAATACAGCAATTAAGAGATGCATAGTACGACTGTCTATGAATCAAAGCACACACTCTTGCATAGGAAACTTTTTAGAAATAAAATGTACTACAGGCAATAGTTAGCAACACAGATATTTAATATGACTACCAAGACATAGAATTGTAGATTAAACATTTACTGTATCATGATATACCTGGCAGAGTGATTCATTTGTATACAGGAGAATGAGATACACATGCTGCTACATGAAGGAAGCAGTGGCATTCTCAATGCTGTTTCTCTGAGGGGAATTTCTGTATTCTATTATAAATCCTATAGGAACATAGATAAATATCTATTTAAAAGTGGCTTAAAAAAGTGTTATACATCACATGACTGTAAAAGTTTTCAGTCATTCAACAAAATGTGCTTTATAATAAAGATTTTATGAAATAGGGTAAATTATTTTGTATTATTTAGTAGTCTGATATAAATTTTATAGACTCTTTGCATATTTTGTTAAAATTAAAATATAAAAAGAGAGAGATGTTCCTGTGAAGTGAAATGACCAATTTCTTTGTGTTCTTATATAAGCGGGAAACAATGCTAAGTAAGTTTTGTTTCAGAGACAACAATGTACTCCATAATGTATTTTCTTGAACTCTTTTTGCTCATTGTAAGCTGGTTATACAATTAAAATACAAAACAAACTTCCTTTAATCCTGTAGATGTATGTCCCTTACAACACTCAGTGTGTTACTGTAATTGTACATAGTTTGTAATTTTTTCAAAACCGTAAAATTTAGACTAGGAGAAAAGAAACGTACTGTAATCAAAAGGCATAAGTTTTGTTATAAAGTTCTATGATGAAGTCTTATTCTCCTTTCTATTATTGTACAATCTTTGATACTTTTCTAAAATATAATGGGCCCTATTCTCCCTTGTTGAGAGAAGTGAATTATATAGCTTTGATTGTTAACTCTGAAAAACAAAATTTCCTCTTCTATTCCTCTTCTGGTCATACTGACATATTTAATATGAAGAAAAATAGGTTTATTTAATTATCATTCTTTATATTAATTTCAAATTCACATTAAAAACAATACATGGATTTTCAGACATTGCATAGAGTTTTCAACAGATATGCTTTAATTTGAACTTTGAACCAAATATTATCAAATAAATACTAAACGTGTTTCTGTTAAAGATAATTCAGGTCCAATAGTTTTAAAGGAGAGCGCTTATGACAAAATATCCTGCTGTGGACAAAATCAATGATCTGATGTGTTTCGTTTATACAAACAAGACTAGCGCATCAATGCTTGCATCAATGAGAAAGTAAACTCTTATTTTCTGATTTTAAACTAGGAATGTGTAAAATGCTGCTAGGAGAAAAAGTCAGGCTCTGTCAACATGATGTAAACTTTGATTAGTTGAAATGGGAAAATCAAACATTTTATCTTAATTTACACACAAATAGGAAAAAAGTTTTTACTGTATTTTGATAAATGCTATTAATATTTGTGTCACAGAGATACAACTTACATTAGAACGGGAAAGCAACCATAAAAAAGTGTTAAACTCAGAAATGTTTTTCCTCTCATTTTAATATATGATTAGATGATAGATCTTTTTCTTACTAAAATGTTTTTGTAAACTTAACAGAATTTGTGAGAATGAGAGAAGTGGTGGAAGTGTATATCAACATGTTCTTTAAGTCATCCTGAAATAATGATAGTCATGATTAATACATATTTTGCTGTTTAAAAATTTTTAAATAGAAATTTTTAATTTTAACTGTTATTTTAACAAAAGTTCCCAGAAAAGTTAGATTTTCATTCATTCACTGTTGCACATTTTACCCCATCTCCCTCCCTTCCCCAAGTTGATTTTTTTTCTTTTCATTAGTTTGTTAACAAAATTCTAACAGAAATTCGAACAAATTCTTTCCATTTCCCTCACCTCGCCACCCATCAAATTCCACATCTCAATGTGTAATCCCCTCTTTCCTCTGTACATCCACATCCCTCTACTTCCAGCCTATCTCACCCCTCCTGGACTCTTTTACCTTATACTAATTCTATAATTACTGTCATATACAATATTTATACTTGTGTGCCACTCAGCATAATGGTCTCCAGTCCTTCTCAAGTTAGGTAATAATTTACGAAGTCATTACTCCTGTGAGCTGCATAGTATTCCATTATGTGAATGTACCATAATTTCTCAATTCAGTCATTTGTGGTTGGACATTTGGGCTGTTTCCATGCTATAAGGGGAATATTTATAATACATTGATGTTATGAAACAAATGAAATAAGCGAAAATGAAAATGTTAAACAGAAATTGTTTTCCAACTAAATGGGTAATTAGAAAATATTAATAAAATTTAAATCTATCAGTTATACAAAACATTTATGTTGTTATGTGTCTCAAGTTGCCTGCAACTCGTAGCAACCCTATATACAAAATCCCTGAACCCCGCTCCATGGTGTGCCCATCTTACTGTCTCTGACACATTTACCATCATTATCCTAGTCACTAAATCAGTCCATCTCATTGAGGGTCTTCCTTCCAAGCATTGCATCTTTCTCCAAGGACTGGTCTTTCCTTGCAACAGGTCCAAAGCACGGTCAGACAAAGCTTCAGAATCCTTGCCTCCAAGGAGCAGCCTGGTTTAACCCATTTCTAAGATGAACCTGTTTGTTCTCTTAACAGTCCATGGTATATACAATACTCTTCTCCAGCAAAACAACTCAAATGCATCAATTCTCCTTCTATCACCCCTAGTCATTTTCCAACTTTCTGATGCATAGCAAGTGATTGAAAAAACCATGGTCTGTATCGGGTACACCTTAGTTTCCAAACTGACATCATTGTTCTTCAGTACCTTTGGAAAGGTCTCTGACAGCATACTTGCCCAACGCTAAATATATCTTTTAATTTCCTGGCTGCTGGTGCCAAGAGTGTTGATTTTGGAATTAAGCAAATTAAAGCTGTTTACCATCTCAACCACTTTACCATCCATCACGATGGTGCCATTTGGCCCAGTTGTGAGAATCTTTGTTTTCTTTCTTGATATTGACCTTCAATCCGTATTGAAGGCTATAATCCTTGCCCTTCTGCAGCAAGCGCTTCAGGTCCCACTGTTTCAGCAAGCAAGGTTGTGTCATCTACATAATGTAGACTGTTGATTAGTCTTTCTCCAATTCTGATGCCACATTTCTCCTCATAGAGCCCAGCTTCCCAAATAAACTGTTCTGCATATAGATTAAAAAGATAAGGAAATAGGACACATCTCTGCCGTATACCCTTCCCAATTTTGAACCATTCAATGTCCCCTTGCTATGTTCTGATTACTGTCTCCTTGTAAAAGTATTAGTTTTACATAAACACAATCAAGTGTTCTGGAATTCCCCTTCTTCTCAGAGTCAGCCACAGTTTGTTGTGGTCCACACATTCAAATGCCTTAGCATAGTCAATGAAACAGAGATAGATATTCCTCTGGCAATCTCTGCTTTCAGCAAAGATCCATCTAACATTAGTTACAATATCTTAGCATCACAGCCTCTTCTAAACCCAGCCTGTACTTCTAGCAGTTCCTGTTTATGTGCGGTTCCAGTCATTTATGAACATTATTCATCAGAATCTTGATTATTATTAATATTAATTATGTATTGATTATTTTAATATTAATTAATGATTTATTAATTATTAATATTGTTTATATTATTCAATAATTTCCACACTCTTTCAGATCACCTTTATTTGGAATGGAAACAAATATAGATCTCTAACAATAAGTTGGCCAAAGGGTTGTAGTCCAAATTTCTTGGCACAATTTGGTGAGCACATCTAGGACAGCATCTGTTTGTTGAAATATACCATCAATTCCTGGGGCCTTGTGTTTTGCCATTTTTTTTTCAGAGCAACATTAACTTCTTTCTTCAACACATGTATGTCTTTAAGTTTGTGTTTATAATTGTAACACTATAATTTATGACACTATACGTTTCCTAAAATTATAGGAAGACTAACAATAATATTATAATCTGCCTAATTGCAATACTGATAATCCACAGATTTACAGATAGATAGATGGAATATAGACGTTGTGGCTTGGCACAGTCAAGTTGATATGGCTCATGGCACCCTAAGAACAGCAGATCGGAACCTTGTCCTATTCTGTGCTATCTTCATTGTTGTTATGTGCCATCGAGTCATTTGCGATTCATATCAAAACTATGTACAAGAGCCCTAAAAGCTGTTCTATCCTGTGCCAATCCCGCCATCACAAACACATTCATTCCCACCACTCCACTCACAGAATC
>NW_006400097.1:1224843-1226128 GCF_000299155.1 Elephantulus edwardii | reverse complement strand
CCCTTTATTATTAATGCATCTGGATTGAATGTTTGATCAACTTCTGACTGCAAAAGTTGGTGAAAATCTACTTCCTCTTCTTTGGCTCTGATTGTTGGTGCATATATTTGAATGATAGTGGTATTCACTGGACTTCCTTGTATGTGTATGGATATTATTCTGTCATTCACCACATTGAATTTCAGGATCTTTCTAGAAATTATTTTTTTAACTATGAAACCAACCCCATTTTTTTCTCACCTTTTCATTCCCAGCATAGTAAATCATATATGATCATCTGATTCAAAATGTCCCATTCCAAGCCATCTCATTTCGCCGATAACTAGTATGTCAATATTTATGTGTTCCATTTCTTTCTTAACAATGTCTAATTTTCCTACATTCATGCTTCTTACATTTCATGTTCCAATCACTAGTGTCTCCTTACAGCTGTTTCTCTTTCTCTATCTTTCCATTTCTAAGATCTGTTTCCATTGTCATGTCTGTTAGTCCAAATGATAACCTAAGTATATTCTATTGTACATAGGGTTTTCAAAAGCCTGTAATTTCAGAAGTGGATGGCCAATCCTTTCTAGTCTGTCTCAATTTTTAAATATATATAATAGTATCTGACAGACAAGCATACTACAGAAAGAGTAGATTAAAGACATTTACATACATACATTACATACTATTTTCATATTTCCTGACAAAATAGAGCCCATTGCTGGTGTCACTTTGTCAGTTCACCTAGTTTATTATCTTCCTCTCCTTTGACAATCCCCACCCTTCCAAGCATCATGTCCCTCTTTAAGGAATAGCCCTCTTTACAACATGTCCAAATTGTGTGAGATGAAACTTCATCATCTTTGCCTCCAAAGAACACTCCAGCTTCACCCTTTCCAAGACATATTTATTTATTCTTTTGGTTTTCCATGGGGTGTTCAGTCACCTCTATAATAGAGATATTCATTGGTGTATATGAGTTGGAATTACTTAAATAATCTTGCATAAGAGATGTAAAGTTGGGGGTATCAATTTGAGCCTATGTTTACCTGATAATATATGCCAAAGGGTATGTATACATATAAACTATAAGTAAAATGAATGACAACCCCAGAGAACTTAATCATGCTCAGGAAAAACCTGTACCTGGGACAGGAGGCCTTCTCCCTCTCCCTCTCCCTCTCTCTCTCCCTCTTCTTCTCCCTCTCCCTCTCCTTCCTCCTCTCTCTCTATTCAGTATGTCTGCTGAGCAAATTATTCAAGAAGCTTGACTCTATGAAGAGGAATGTGACATCAGGAT
>NW_006400097.1:1222998-1223703 GCF_000299155.1 Elephantulus edwardii | reverse complement strand
TAATCTTATATTCCTTTTAAACAGTTGTTTCCCTTTTGTGCTTCAATGCAGCATATATTATTTATGCCCTCTCTTCCTAGCTTTCCCCCAACCCGCATGTCTTATAACAGTTACATTATGTACTATTTGTCCTTTTGTCATAGAGATATTTCATTCAGCATAGTGTTCTCTCCAGGGTCACACATTTTGCCTAATATTTTATAAGTTCCTTATTTTTCAGTGCTTCAGCATATTCCATTATATGAATGTACCACAGCTTCTCTATCCATTCGTTTGTTGATGGGAACTTGGGTTGTTTCCATCTCTTTGCTATTGTGAACAATGCAACAATAAAGATAAGCATGGATATATCTGTTTCAGTGGCAGTTCTGGTTTCTTTAGGATATATTCCAAGTAGTGTAATAGCTCTCTCAAATGATATTTCTATTTCTAACTTTTTGAGAAAGTGCTATACTACCTTCCATAGTAGTTGCACCATATTAAATTTCCACCAACAGTGAATAAGGCTTCCAATTTCTCCACAACCTTTCCAGCATTTGTTGTTTGGTGCTCTCTTGAATTTTGCTATTATTATGGCTGACTGTGAGAAGAATGGGAATCCCAGGACACTTGATGATGCTAATGTGAAACGTGTACTTGAACCAAGAAGCAGTCATCAGAACAGAGCAAGGGAACACTGCATGGTTCAAAATTGGGAAGGGCGTA
>NW_006400097.1:1213085-1214005 GCF_000299155.1 Elephantulus edwardii | reverse complement strand
TTAATAGATTTTAAGTAAGAAAAAGATCAATTTAGAAACAGAACTATATGCTTCCAATATAATAGAATCTTTGAAAACCCTATGTACAACAGGTGAAAATACAGATACTTAGGTTGTCAGTGGGAGAGACAGCAAGATAGAGAGATGAATGTTAATAAATAGGTGAATAGATAGTTGTTAGTTTTCATCTAAATGGAGGAGGACATCATGTTAAGAAGAATTTGGGGTTGGTTCAGGAGAGGAAGATCCTTAACTAGGAGGATTGATGAAATGTGAGAATGTGAAGGGCAAGATGATGATCAAATCTTTGTTTATAAGGTCACTAGGAGACATAAACACAGGTTATATCCATGGAATTCACCTGATGGCATGCATATGAATCAGATCGATTACATCTGCAGAAAGACCCGCTGGAGAAGCTCAATATCAGCTCTGAAAACTAGGCCAGGTGCTAATTGTAGAACAGACCACCAACTACTCATATGCAAGTTCAAGCGGAAGTTGAGGAAAATTAAACCAAATTCATGGAACTAAACTATGACTTTGAGTCTATCCCATCTGAATTTCAGAACCATCTCAGGAACAGGTTTGAGGCCTTGAACGCTAATGAGCAAAGACCAGACAAGTTGTGGGAGGATATCAAGGGTGTCATCCAGGAAGAGTGCAAAGGGTCTTTACAAAGACAGAAGAGGAGGACAAGACCAAAATGGATGTCAGAAGAGACTCTGGAAATTACACTGGAGTGCAGAGAAGCCAACGCAGAGGGAAGAATTCAATATACTAAAGAGTTGAATAGAAGATTTCAAAAGGCAGCACTGGATGACAAAGTAAAATATTACAATAAAATGTGTAAGGAGTTGGAGTCAGAAAATCAAAAGGTCCCAACTCGCTCAGCATTTCTTAAGTTCAAGGAACTGAAG
>NW_006400097.1:1209958-1211805 GCF_000299155.1 Elephantulus edwardii | reverse complement strand
CCAGGAAATGAAAAGACGTATTTCCATGGGAAAGTCTGCTGTTGGGGACCTCTCCAAGTAATGAAGAGCAATGGTGTCCCTCTGAAAACTAAGGTGCATCTGATACAGGCCACGGTCTTTGCAATCACTTGTTATACATCAGATAGTTGGACAATGACCAAGGAGGATAGAGGGAGAATTGATGCCTTTGAGCTCTGGTGCTGAAGAAGAGTTTTGAGAGCACCATGGGCTGCTAGGGAAACAAACAGGTTCATCCAGAAAAGGGTTAAACTGAGTGGCTCCTTAGAGGCAAGGATTCTGAGGCTCTGGCTAACATACTTTGGACATGTTGTAAGGTGAGACAGGTCCTTGGAGAGGCACATCATGCTTGGTAGAGTGGAGGGACAACGCAGGAGAGGAAGGCCTTCTATGAGGTAGATTGATTCAGTGACTGGGGTATTTGGGATGGGAGTGTCAGAGACAGTGCCATTGGCACAGGACAGAGCAGGATTTAGGGCTGTTGTTCATAGGGTTGCTATGAGTCACAAGGGGCTCGACAGCACATAACAACAAGAACAGGAGTCATACTCTACTTGATGGCATGTAACAACAATATCTCCAGCTCATAGCTAACTATGAACAACCAACACTATACCCGACCCTGTGATATCTCCTTGTACTCAACTGTATTAAAGTCCATTTTTGATGTAATGTCAATATGTCTGTCTGGTATATCTTTATAGATAAATATAATCTTTTGTAATGTTAATTAATACTTTATGGAATACTAAAGCTGATGTTTTCATTAATTAAAAGATCAACATTGTGTCCATATTAACTCATTAAATATCTTCTTGTACAAATAATATAAAAAGTTCCTATCTTCAAACATAGACTTTAGATGATTATAGAAAAAATGAATAGACCAACCTGCTGTAGTGCATGTTTAAAATTTTGAATAGATACCTTGAGAAATTACATTGTTTATAATAAAGTGAGTTCAAGTGTTTTAATTATATTTGTAGCTGCTACATAGAACACTTGACACATAGCCCCTTACTTCCTTCTTAAAGTGTAAGTGATACCAAGAATTGATTTTGTTGAACAGTTTGTTTATGGAAATTGTAGTGCCTGCCAAATTAAACAATTTCTATGAAGTGCTCATTTATCTTCCTTGGATTTAAACCAAACATATTTTAGTGATAATGACATAATGTTTCTGCAAAACTTTAACTTGACTGGCATAAGTTTTAAGTAGAAATATTCCATCTATATCTGTATCCATATTCATATCTGTTAGGCATATTGCCCATTTTAAAAATCTCTTGTACCCTAAGATACTGGATCTCAGTTTATTTAGATACATTAATCACTCCTGTGGCTTAAAAAGATTCTGGTGTCTGAATTTCTGCACCAAAAATTCTGGTTTAATTTGGTTTAGGTTTTAAATGATCATCGCCACTTTTAAAAGTGCTGTAGGTCATTAGAATATCCAAGGAAAGTGTCGAAGTATTGATCTAGCATTTCAAGAGGACCTAGAATGTTGACAGTTTTAGAAATATTTTCTCTTCATTTCACCGTCTAAACACTAGATAATATTTTTGTTAAACATGTTAAAAAAGGAAAGATTTTTATGACTCAATGTTATGATTTTTTTTGTATTTGTGTGCTGAAAATCTGCAATTAACCCTTCAGCAGGTTTCAGAGGCAGTAAATCACATTGGAGGAGATTGTCCATCCTCCTCCCATGCCAAAACTGGTGGATTTGAAGTGCATGCCATTGAGATCGCAACACTACTTCTTACCACGAGGCCACTAGAGTTCCATTATGATTCATCTTGGAGAGGATTAAACCAAGCTACTCCTTG
>NW_006400097.1:1207063-1208238 GCF_000299155.1 Elephantulus edwardii | reverse complement strand
GTCACCATTAAATCATCATTATCCTGTCTGACCACAATCCTGCCAGATCATTTCCATTCCTTTACCTCCTATCACCCACCAACCTGTGTGACCCTATGGTCCCCCCCACCAACCCTCACCCCTCTATTTCCACCCCTTCCCCCTTAGATCGCCATACACATTTTACTAGTTATCCTTCTGTTTTTTACAATAATAGTCCTATGCATTATTTATCCTAATGATACTAAGTTTGTCTACTCAGTATAACCGTACAGTCTCTCCCAAGTTATGTAGTAATTTTTTAAAATTTTTGTTCCTGAATATTGTATAGTGTTCCATCATGTGAATGTACCTCAATTTCTTAATCCATTCTAGAATGGTTGGTTAGTTGGGCTGTTTCCATGTTCTCAAATAATTCTGCTATTAACGTTGGTGTGCAAATCTCTGTATCTCATTTCTAATTTCCTCAAGGTATATTCCTAGAAGTGGAGTACCTGGAATATATGATATTTCTATGTTCCATGCTTTGAGGAAAGGCCAAACAGCCTTCCGGAGAGGTTGTACCATTTTACAATCCCACCAACAGTGTATGAAACTATCCACTTCTCCATATTCTCACCAACATTTCCTTTTTGTTGTCCTGTTACTCTTTGCCACTGCTACTAGAGTAAGATGGTATCTCACTTTGGTTTCGATTTGCATCTGTCTTATTGCCAGTGATTTTGAACAAATCCTCATGTTTCTATTGAACATCCAAATGTTTTCTCTGCAAAACCTTTCTGATACCCCTTGTCCATTTTGTGATTCGGTTATCAGTCTTTTACCTAGTGAGGCCATGTTTTTGTTGTTGTTACGTGCCATCAAGTCACCTGTGACTCATAGCAACCCTATGTTCAACAGCTCTGAACTCTATCATCAGCCAACCTTATTGTCTCTAACATGCTTACCCTATTACTCAATCACTGCGTCAATTCTTCTAATCAAAAGTCTTCCTCTCTTGCACTGTCACTTCACACTTCATAGCCCAATGTCTCTGATCACTCCTTCCAAAGTATGTCAGACAGAGCTTTAGAATCCTTGCCTCCAAGGAAAAGCCTGGTTTCACCCTCTTTAGGATGAAACTGATTGTTCTACTAGCAGACCGTGGGGGTATTCCATAAAATACTCTTCTCCAGCACTACAGCTTAAAGACATCA
>NW_006400097.1:1190373-1206223 GCF_000299155.1 Elephantulus edwardii | reverse complement strand
AGATAAGATTCTTGAATTTTTTTTCCCCACCTTCACCCATCAAATTGTACAACCCTCTTGATTAATCCTTCTTACCCCAGCACATCCTTATTCCTCTGCTTCCACCCTGCCCCCACTTGGATCCTCATACTCATTCTACAATAATGGTTCTATACACATTCTACAATAATGGTTCTATACAATATTTTTTTCTTGTTGGACTTACTCTGTTCACTCAGCATAATGCTTTCCATTTCTTCAGAAATTACATAATAATTTACAAAATTATTCTTCCTTCATGCTGCATATTATTCCATTCTGTGAATGTACCATACTTTCTCAATCCATTAGTTTGTGGTTGGATTTGGGCTGTTTCCATGTTCTTGAGATGGTGAATAATGCTGCTATCTCCCTTTGTGCCTCAGTTCTCATTTTCTCAGGGTATATTTCAAGCAGTAGGACAGCTGGGTCATATGAAATTTCTATGTTCACTTTTTTGAGGAAGCACCAAACTGCCTTCCAGAATGGTTGTAACACCAAAAATGTTTAAGAGTTCCTTTCTTGCCACATCCTCAAACATTTATTAATTGTTGCCCTGTTAAACTTTGCCACTGTTACTAGAGTGAAATGGTACCTCATTGTGGTTTTTATTTGCATAGACAGAAGAATTGGCCATCCACTCCCAAAATTACAGGCTTTCGAAAACCCTATGTATAATAGAGCACACTTAGACTATCATTTGGACGAACAGACATGGCAATTGAAACTGAGTTCTTAGAAATGAAAACACAGAGAAAGAGGAACCCTCAATGAGATGGATCCATTCTGCAAGTGGAATGGTGGGAATGATTGTGTTTGAGATGGCGAGGTCAGCACAGGCTAGAATGGTGTTTCGGGCTCTTGTACATAGGGCCGCTATGAGTCACAAGTGACTTCATGGCACATAACAACAACAAAAACAACAACAACAATAATTGCCTGTGATTTGGAACATTTCTTCATGTGCTTTTTTTTTTGCCATTCCAATATCTTCCTCTGAAATTTCTTTATATGTCTTTTGTCAATTTTGTAGCTGTTAATCTTTTCCTTGTGGAGACCCAGGAGTATTCTGTAAACTTTTGTTAAAAGACTCTTGTCTGAGATGGTATTACCAAATGTTTGCTCCCAGTCTGTAGATTTTCTTTTCACCCTGTTGGAAAAAGTTTTTGATGTACACATAGATTTAGTCTTTAGAAGGTCCCATGCATCAATTTTATCCTCATTGCATTATACATTTCTGGTGTATTTGGCAGTCTCTTTATAACTTGGACTAAGGACTTCTAAGCTTGATTCCAGTTTGTCTCTATGAACTTAATAATTTTGAGCCTTACTCCCAGGTCTCTGATCCACTTTGACTTAATTTTGTGTATGGTGTTAGATGTGGATCCTGTTTCAGCTTTCTGCAGGTGGAAGTCCAGTTTTGCCAGCATCATTTGTTGAAGAGATTGTAATTTCCCCATTTGATAGGTTTGATTTTCTTGTTGCATATAAGTTAACCATTGATAGCTCAATTCTTTTCCATTTTTTCCACGTGTCTGTCATTGTATCAATACCAAGCTGTTTGGTTTCTACTGCGGTATAGTAAATAGGTTTTGAGGTCAGAGAGTGCTACACCTCTAATGTCATTTTTGTTTGTTTGTTTTTCTGAAGTGTTTTGCTTATTCAGGGTCTCTTACCTCTCCAAATAAATTTGATAATTTCCCTTTCAATCTCCTTGAAAAATGAATTTGGTATCTGGTTTGTGATTGCATTGAACATGCAGATTGTTTGGGTAAGGATTGTCATTTTCACAAAACTGAGTCTTCCTACCCATGAACAGGATACATTTTCCATTTCATTAGGTCTTTTATTGTATCTTGCAGAAGTGCTCTGTAGTTTTCTCTGTATATGTCTTTTACATCTCTAGTTAGGTTCACCCCTAAATATCTTAATTTGTGATTGCCTATTGTAAACTGTATTGCTTTCTTGATTTCCTTCTATACATTCTCTTTGTTACTGTAGAAGATCCTATTGATTTTATGTCCTGCCATTCTACTAAATTGGCCCACTAACTCCATCCTGCTGCTCTACTAAATTGGCCCAAACTCTAACAGTTTTTTGTTGAGTCATTGGGGTTTTCTGTGTACATTACCATATCATCTGCAAATAGCAACAGTTGAACCCTATTTTTGCCAATCTGGATGCCTTCATTTCCTTTTATAGTAGTATTGCCCCAGCAAGCACTTCCAATACAATATTGAAAAGAAGTGGGGATGGTGGGCATCCTTGTCAGATCCCCGTTTGCAAGGAAAATGTTTTAGACTTTCTTCTTGAGAATGATGTTTTAGGCTTTCTTCTTGAGAATGATGTTGGCTTTTGGTTTTGCATATATACTTTACACTATGTTGACCAAATTCCCTTCTGTTCCAATTTTGCTGAGTGTCTTTATCAGGAAGTGGTGTTAGATTTTTTCAAATGCCTTACTGCATCAATTACTGAGATTATATGTTCCTTGTTATTTACTTTGTTAATATAGTGAATTACGTTGATTATTTTTCTTATGTTGAACCATCTTTGTGTACCTGTTACAAATCAGACTTGGGCATGGTGAATTATATTTTGATGTGCTTTCGAATTCTATTGGCTAGGATTTTGTTAAGGATTTTCGCATCTACATTCATGAGAGATACTGGTCTGTAGTTTTCTTTCTTGGTAATATCTTTGCCTGTTTTTTTGTATTAGGTTTACTTGCTTCATAGAATAACTCTGGGAGTGTTTCTTCTTTTTCAATTTTTTTGAAATAATGAAAGTAGAGTGCGTGCTAAATCTTCTCTGAATGTAGGTTGAATTCATCTATGATGTCATCTGGTCCAGGACTTTTATTATGGGGAAGTCTTTCCATTACCTTTTCTATTTCTTCTCTTGTGATAGGTCTGTTCAAGTGTTCTATATCTCTCCTTCTTAATTTGAGCAGGGGATGTGCTTCAAGGAATTTGTCCATTTCCTGTAGGTTTTCAAATTTAGCACACAGTATAGCATTTTGTAACGCTCTGATATTATTGATTTAATTTCCTCTGGTTCTGTTGTGGTGTCACCTCTGTCATTTCTTAATCAAGCTATCTGTGTCTTTTTCTTTTCCTTTTGTTAAATTTACCAGTGGTTCGCCAACCCTTTCAAAAAACCAATTCCTTGTCTTATTGATTTATTCAATTATTTTTTTCCTAGAAGTTGTAGAAATAGATTTTTGATCTTTTTTTGATGAAAATGTTGAGTTAGATCATTGATTATTCTTCTTTCTTCCTTTTTGTGTCTGTGTGCATATTGCTATGAACTGCTCTCTGAGCACTGCCTTAGATGTATCCCAGAAGTTTTGGTAACTGGTATTTTCATTATCATTTGTTTCAAGGAACTTTTTTTTATTTCTTTCTGTGGTAAAGTTAAGAAAAAAATGTCAGGAATGCTGCCTGGGATGTATTGTTCAGGGAAAGAATCAGGAAAGTGACAAGGTCTAACAATGTAGTCCCCAAGTCTCAGTAGTTGCTAACAGTCATGTATCTCTCCATTTCTTTGTACTGGTTGTAGTGACAACTATTTCCACCCTAGAAGATAAAGACTCCATTCTCATAATAGCAGTTCTCCATTCTGGTTACCCTCTAATGTCTACGCATACCTGTGTTTCTTCTTCAGAAACTTCTGGGTGCGAGGTCAAGTGTTTCCATAATTTAAAATTTCTGTGAGGCTTATTTCTGTGAGTTTTTTTGGTTTGGTTTCTTTTTTTTTAGCAGATATCTAGATAGATCTGAACATATAGGTATAATACTTCATAAGTTTATTAAAAAGCAGCAGGAACATACACCATGCAAAACCTATGATATAATTCTAAATGTTGGAAAAGTAGATTTAGAAAATTAAGTATCTAATTAATAAGATTTATTTTACAGATGAATAAAGAAAACAAGAAAGAGAGATTATTTGTATTATTAGGATAAAAAAGGGAATAATAATACAACTTGAGTAGAGATGTTATGACTATAGCAACCAAACTCATATAAAAATAACTAAAAGCTAATTTTTCTTACAGAACTAATATAGTCACCTGTGAAGTTAAAGTCCAGGGTACTTTGATTGCCATGTCTGATATAGAGATAGCTATAATGAGTTAACACTATTAGCATTGTCACAGTGGAGATTGACATACTTATGTTATAGCCTTAGACCTTCCCTATAAACATGCGCTCAAAATGAAGAGTTGATAGGCTAATTACAAGATATAATCATCATATGAATCATTTTTAATATGGTAATTATAAATTAGCTGGTTATTAAATTTTATTTCCTTTCTTTAGACCCATTTTTGTTAACTCAGATATATTTACCCAATATATCTGTTTTTCTTAGTTGTCTAACAAAATAATGATCAAGATGGAAATATAAAATTTGAATAGTTAAGTAACTTAGAAATTAAATATTTCTTTTCCTGTCAATTATTAATTTTCATAGAAAATAATAGTAAGTCCATTGCAAACTGCTTTAGGCTACATGTCAATTAAATAACTTTAAATTATAAAAATAACAGCAAAAGGAGAAATTTAATTATAAATTGTTGTCTTTGGGCCTGAAAAGATTAGGTTTATAGCATACCTTAAGAGTCTAGAAGCTAGGATCTCTAGGGGTAAGGAGACCAAGAGTCAGCTGCATGTATTGATTTCTCCTGGTGGCTAGAAGCTGAAGGTGTATATCTATCTGTTTAGTTTCTAAGTCTTAGGATTTAAAAAAAAATCAGTGCCTTTGAATTATGATGTAGAGAAAGAGGACTGAATATACGAAGCAATGCCAAACACACAAGTTGGTGCAATCAGTGTCTGCTTTGACCATTTTATTAGAAGGGTCTAATTTGGAGGGGGGGGGCTGTCAGGAAACAAAAACAAAAAAGCAAACAAAAAAAAAACAAACCAAAAACCCTTCATGCTGAAGTTGGAGGGTCATAGAGAGAGAAGATGATCTTCAAAATAATGGATTGACAATGATTAAAAATGATGGATTGATCCAGTGACTTAATAATGGAGTCTAGCTTGACAGAGATAGTGAAATGGGGCAGGATAAAGCAAAGTTTAGATCTGGTTTTCATAGACGTCCTATGAATTGTGGTCAACTTGGGGGCACTTAACAAGAAGTGTCATGTGAAATGGACAATTGAGGAACATACAGAACCAATTCTGAGAGATATCACATTTCATGTACAAACAGGAAGATTTTTTACTGACTACTAAATTTTAGAGCAGGGAAACATTGCATGGTTTAAAATAAAGAAATGTGTGCAACAAGTCTGGATAATTTTTCCGTACCTTTTTGACCTGTACACTGAACAAATCAATTGAAAACTGGATCAAATGAAGAAGAATGTGGCATTCTGATCAAGGAAGACTCATAAACTGTTTTGTGCAGATATTGCAGCTTTCTTGGTGAGAGTCAAGAAGACTTGAAACTCATGATGCAAAAGGTCAAAGATCATAGCCTTTCATATTAATTACAATTTAACATCAAGAAAATAAAAATCCTCACCACTGTAACAATCAGCAACATCTACGTAGATGGGGAAAGGTGTGAAGTGTTCAATGAGTCAATCTTACTTGGATTCACAATCCATGGCCTTGGCACCAGCAGTCAAGAAATCAATAGAAGTGTTGCACTGGAAAAATTTGCTGTCAAGAACTTCTACAGAGTAATAAAGAGCAATGTATCTGTAAGAAGACTAAGGTATGCCTGACCTGGACTATGTTCTTTCACATTACTTGCACCTGAAAATAGGGTAATCAATAAGGAGTACAGAAGAATAGATATATTTGAGTTGTGTTATTGGCAAAAAGTATTGAATATCCTATCATTTTTACTGTTGTTTGCTGTCTAGTAGGAATTGAACTTAGGTGACCCTTTAGTATGTTTTCAGAGGAATAGGAGGAGCTTACCCAACCTACTCTGTAACATCTGGTGTGTTCAAAACTTGTGCCTTTGGGATTACAGCACAACTTCTTAGCACTATGTCATCAGTATCTCTAAATATCCCATGTTGTTGTTGTGTATCATAGAGTCAGAACCGAGCAATACCGGGTCCTCTTGTCTGTTTTCAGAGGCAGTTAACCGCAAGCCCATCGTTCTCCTGTGGAACAGCCTTGAACTGCATGCCTTCAATATTGAAGTGCAGCTTCTTGCCAAAACACCCAACAAATATGGCTTTGAGAAAGCACTTCCAAAGTGCTTTTTAGAGGCAAGAATGTTGAAACTTCATCTCACATACTTTGGACATGTTAGGAGAGGCCAGTCCTTGAAGAAAGACATCATACTTGAAAAGTTAGAGGGTTACTGAAGGAAAGAATGTCATCAATAAAGCAGATTGACACACTGACTGGATCGATGTGCTTGCTTATATCAGAGATGGTGCAAATGACACAGGACAGTATAAAGTTCAGATCTGTTATTCATAAGGTCTCTATGAGGTGTAGTTGACTGGACAGCACCAAAGAACAAATATATATCAGAATTCTTTTCCCTGCCTAGATGATCTTTTTAACTATCATTGTTGTAAGGTGTCACTGAGTTGAGTATTACCCATAGCAATCCTATGAACAATAGATCTTAGCCCTGCCCTATCCTGTGCCATCCTCACACTTCCTGACACATAAAAATCCATTGCAGCAGTCACCTTGTCAACCTACCTGGTTGAAGATCTTCTTATCCTTTGCCTAACTTCTACCTTTCTTTTTTCCTTTAATATAGAGTACCCTTGAAATTTGAATTCTCAAAGTTATATTTCACAATTATTTGTAAATGAAAACTAATGACTAGTAATTATTGTAACTGTATGCCTGTATTTTCAAATGTAAGCCTTAAAGTCTCAAGCTTTCTTACAGAACTGTTAGAACCAAACAGACTTTAGAAAGTGTCTTAGTTAAATGACATCAGATGAGAGCAATATGTCAGAATCTAACTTGCTTAAGGAAAAATCAGTTTAAAAATGATTGATGTATGGAACTGAACTATAACTTCTACAAAATCAAAGAAAATCTAAAAATTAAATTACAGCAACAAAAAGAATCTCATCAATCTCAGTATAAACTTAGTGGCTCTTATTCAGGGTATTGACTTCAGCATTCACCAGAGTTACTACTCATAATATTACATTCTGACATGAATTCATACAAGATCCTAATGCTCAGAAAGACAGCCTTGTTAGCATGGTGGAGACACATACCAAACATTCTTTGTTTTTTTCATTTTTCCAAGGCATCTGCATGCTGAAATTTTAGCCAAAGTAAAAGAAAATATATACTATAAAAAGATTTCATTTTCATTAAAAAAACCATATTTATCCCTGTGTTTTCTCCTCAGTTATTTCTTTTGAAGTTTTAGAAAAGTAGGTATCTAATTTTCCAAGAACAGTTAAAGTGATAAATCTCAAGAGGTGAAAAACAAAATACAATAAAGAAAAGCAAAGGTATTTCCTATGTTGAGGATATCTGTATTGGACAATTTGAAAATGTATTTTAAAAGAGTGCTAAAACAAAAAGAACAAATTTTATTATGGATTCCATACAGTTATTGTTGTTGTTGTTGTTGTGTGTCTTTAAACTGGAACTGACTCATAGCTGGCACTCAGGAGAATTTTTAGAAGCCATAAATCACATGGAAAAAGATTGTCCATCCTTCTCTTGCAGATAATTTGGTGGATTCAAACCATTTACTTGAGTTTTAGTTTAACTCCTTACCACTGTATTTGATTGCTTTAAAGTCAAGCACAACTCCTAGAAACCCTGTGAAAAAAAGACCTGAAGCTTTTCTATAACTATCATCATTTATCAAAGTTCATAGAGTTTCCAAAGTCATGTTGTTTAGGAAGTGGATGCCACTCATCCTACCACTAGTTCACCAGATTTCCACATAGCTATGGCTTGTTTTTATTTATATTACTGTAAAATAAATTGTTTCCTCTTATGCAATTTACAACTTCTGAAAACTTGATGGAAAATCAGCTATGAATTGTTTTGACTCAACAGCAAATAGCAAAAACAATAACAAAAATGTATTACAATGATAGTATGCTGTTGTTGTTAAGTATTGTCAAGTATTAGACAACTCATGGCGACCCTATGAACGAAAGACCTGAACAGGTGTACAACTTCCATCTTTTCTCCAAGTTCATAGGGTTTCCAGAGGCAAGCTATTCTGGAAGTGGGTACCACTCCTGCTTCCAAGCTTGTTTTGATCGGGGAGTTCCAGGAAACACTATCCACCGTGGATAAACATTATCACATTTGACACATAAAAAATAAAAAAAAAACAAAAACACCCATACATTCCTTGATTATCCTTCACCAAAACAAGAGAGCCCATCTCAAGGAGTCTAGTCGCTCCACCCAGTTTCCAAAATGGAGATAAGGCCTTGGCCTTAAATTCAAGTGTTCTCCTGGAGGTCTTACTGACTCTAAACATGAGTCCTAAATAAAGAAAACAATTTACACAGACCCTCAACCAAAACAAGAGTGCCATCATATATCGTCAAGCCAATGGAAGCCCAAAATGGAAGACAAGGGCTTTGCAATATATACTGTTGTTAAGTGCTATCTATTACTAACATCATAAACAAAAGACTTTAACTTTGTCTATAATCATTTGTTCTTTATCTAAGTTTTTCGTTTCCACAGGCACATTTAGGAAGTGGATGCCACTCTTGTTTCCAAGCCTATCTTAATCTGTTAGCTAACCAGATATTGTCAACCAAGTTTAACCATATGGCACTCGACAGACCAAAGGCATAATGTTCAGTATCACAGCAACTCACAGTTACCTCAATACAGAGAGGTGACAGAAGAGTGCTGTAACACTTAGGAGTGTACATTTAAAAAATAATAACAATCAGGCTCAAGGGCCACAGGTCTGAGGGCTCAAATGAATTAAAATATAGCCACAGTTCCCATCGGCCACAGTTCCCATCGGCTCCCATCAAAAGGCCTCTGGCAAGTAAACCAGGAACCAAAGACCTCCCCACCACAAAGAAAGAGAGCACCTCCGAAGCCAAATAAATTAAAACATGGCCACAGGTCTGCCCATGATTCAACTTTCCCTTGGCTCGCATCAAAATGCCTGGGTGTGCCAACCAGGACCCAGAGATCTTCCCCACCAAAGGAGAATGAATGTAACTTTGAAGCCAAATGAATTAAAACATGACCTCAGGTCCACTGATGCTTCAAGTTCCCCTCAGCTCCCATCAAAAGGCCTCCAGTAAGCCAACCAGGACCCTCTATTAAACTGTTCTTCCACAGTTGTATGTAAGTTTTCTGTTACCATGATGTCTTATAGATGGCTTTGAAGTGGAAACTGCCACTAATATTTTAACAAGATCAGAGTCATCTGTGGTACTCAGTCATTGTCAGAGAGTCAATTCTGGCTTTTATTGACCTTTCTGAGGCTGTCAACTGCAATTCAAGGAGATAGCTTATCTTTCAACTTTGAAACTTCCAGTGGATCCAAATCAACAAAGAGGCACAGACTTTATACCAGGAGTGCAGCTCATTAAGAGTCTATGACAATGGAACTCCTTGTCACCCGTGGTGTTGATGGTATTGTTGTGTGCCATCAAACTGAAAACAACCAAAACCTGGCTCTGCAGTGGGTTTACAGAGGTGAAGTATCCCTGAAGGGTAAATGGCAATACTGAGGAGTCTGCTGTATGAGAAAATGTTCCAGCAACCCTGAGGCTCTTGCATGAGAGGGACCCTTAGGAAAGTTGGCGCTGATTTTGTTCCAGGAATTGCTCTGCATGAACACTCCCGATAAGCCATTTACCCCTAAAAGGTTACGCTCCATGAGAAAAGTTCTGAAGGCTATGGAATGTTTCCAAGTACATCCTGTAGAACACTTAGAGTCGATAGTCTTTTTTTCAGACTTACTTAACCATTGCATTTACAACTCAAAATATACTGAGAGAAAACTGACTCTCAGAGAGTTTAAAATAACTTGCTCCATCAAAATATTTTCTGTTTCTCCGTACCCTGAAAGATGTGTATGTACATTTACTTTGTTGCTGTTGTTAAATAGTATCGAGTCGTAGGTGACTCACAGTGAACCTGTGTATGAAAGACCTGAGCGCTTGTATAACTTTCTTCATTTCTTGAAGTTCATAGAGTTTCCAGAGGCAAGCTATTTTGGAAGTGAATGCCACTCCTGATTCCAAGCTTGTTTTAATTAAGTAGCTCCACCAAACACTGTTCGCCATGGGTGACCAATACCGCATTTGGCACATCAGGGTCACAGTGTTACGTTTCATCATGTGTTTGTATGACATCTGAATGTCTTCTTCGATGAAGTGTTCATATCCTGTGCCTATTTTCAGTTGGCTTATTTACCTTTATCTTGTTGTGGTGCTTGAGTATTTTATAAATTCTAGATATAAGTCCCTTGTCTGATATGTCATTACCAAATTTTCCCCCATTCTGTGGCTTCCTTTTTAACCTGTTGGAGAACTTTTTGGATATGCTTAGGGATTTTATTATTAGAAGGTCCCATCAATCTATTTTATCCTGGCCTGGTTGTAGATATGTCGGGGTGCTTGGAAGACTGTTACATTGTAGATTAGGTCTTCTAGAGTTGTTCCAAGATTTACTTTAATGAAGTTTACAGTCTTTGGTTTTAGTCCTAGTAGCAATATGTCTTTGAATTTCCTGGCTGATGGTACCAAGAGTGTTGATTTTGGAGCCAACCAAACTAAAACTTGTACTAAGAATATTATAGTTAATGTTAGATGGATCTTGGTGGAAGCAGAGACTACAAGAGGAATGTCTATCTGTATTTCATTCCTTATGAAAAGATATTACAGTGTGGATCACAATAAATTGTGACTGACTCTGAGAAGAATGGGAATCCCAGAACATTTGATTGTGCTTATTTGAAACCTATACTTGGACCAGTAACCAGCGGTCAGAACTGCAAGGAGACACTGCATCAAAATTGAGAAGGGTGTATGCCAAGGATGCATGCTCTTTCCATACCTTTTAAATCTATATATAGCAGAACAGATCATCCAGGAAGCTGGCT
Organism: Elephantulus edwardii; assembly: GCF_000299155.1. Classification (NCBI taxonomy): domain Eukaryota; kingdom Metazoa; phylum Chordata; class Mammalia; order Macroscelidea; family Macroscelididae; genus Elephantulus; species Elephantulus edwardii. The sequence goes on along the minus strand of NW_006400097.1, from coordinate 1,195,138 downwards.
GAATAGTGAGGAATGTGGCATCAGAATTGGAGGAAGTCTTATTAACAACCTGTGCTATGCAGGTGACACAACTCTGCTTCCTGGAACTGAGGGGAATCTTTAGTGCTTGCTGCAGAAGTCAAGGAATGCAGCCTTCAGTGTGATTTGAATCTCAACATCAAGAAAACAAAGATTCTCACCACTGGTCCAAATGACAGCATAATGATATTTGGTGAAGAGATTGAGATTGTTAACTATGATTCTATTGTGTCAATTGTGAACCTATTGAAAATAAGGCTAGGAAAATCTGTAATATGCAATAGTATTTAGTAGATGAATTACAGTAACTGGAAGCTTTAAAAGATAAAAAGGAATTCCTTGGGACCAATATCCTAGGTACAAAACCAAAACAAACCAAAACAAAACAAAATGCTCTCAAACTGATCATGATGGAGTTGGAAATAGTTGACCCTACAAAAGACATTTGTAGAATAAGAATCACACAAAGGATTGTCCATCTTTCTCTCATGAAGCCAACAGAAGATTCAAACCTCAAGAAAGATGCTATCTTTGGGTTAGCAGAACACCAGAAGTACCAACACATCAGAGCTATTTATTTTAAGATAAATATGATATATAAACTGTAAATTGGCTGTTTTGTATAATTAAGAATAATCTAAACTCAAAAACAAATTCACTGTAATAAAGTCAATTCTGATTTAAGGAAATATTTGTTATTTTGTTCTTGTTGTTATTGTTGCTTGTTTTTTTTCCAAGAACTCTAATTGTTTATTTTGAGCATCAGGATAGATGGTGAAGAGATTGAGATTGTTCACAGCTTTAGTTTGCTTGGCTCCACAGTCAACATTCTTGGCACCAGTAGCCAGGAAATTAGAAGGTGTATTGCCATGGGAAAGTCTGTTGTTAGGGACCTCTCCAAAGTACTGAAGAGCAATGGTGTCTCTCTGGAGACTAAGGTGCATCTGATACAGGCCATTGTCCTCGCAATCACTTGTTATGCATCAGAGAGTTGGACAATGACCAAGGAGGATAGAAGGAGAATTGATGCCTTTGAGCTGTGGTGCTGGAGAAGAGTATTTAGAATACCATGTGCTGCTAGGAAAACAAACAGATTCATCCTGGAAGAGTTCAACCATGTGGCTCCTTGGAGGCAAGGATTCTGAGGCTCCGTCTAACTTACTTTGGACATGTTGTGAGGAGAGACTGGTCCTTAGAGAGGGACATCATGCTTGGGAGGGTGGAGTGACGGCGCAGGAGAGGAAGGCCCTCTATGAGGTGGATTGATTCAGTGACTGGGATAATTGGGATGGGAGTGTCAGAGACTGTGCGATTGGCACAGGACAGAGCGGAGTTTAGGGCTGTTGTACATAGGGTCGCTATGAGTCACAGGCGACTCGGCGGCACATAACAACAACAACAACAACAACAACAACAAAATAGGAATAGATGAAGACACTGCCCAATATTATTAGAACCACACATACAAAACCTACAGCCTCATCTTCCTACTTATAGATCTAAATGAAGTAGTGTGCATGCAAAAATCTAAATAAGGACTTTATTCATAATTTTAAAAAGCTGAAAACAAAACAAGTATCTTTTAGCTGCTGATTAAATAAAGTGATGGAACACTGCTCAACAATAAAGAAAACAACTGTAGATGTACCTCACATGGGTGAATCGCAAATGTGTTAGGTGTGTCTTTGGAGATACAGGCCATGGTCTTTTCTATCACTTGTTATGCATCAGAGAGTTGGAAAATTACTAAGAAGGAAAGAAGGAGATTTGATGCTGTGGTACTGGAGAAGAGTATTGAGGATACCATCGACAGTTAGGAAAACAAATAGATTCATCCTGGAAAGGGTCAAACTGGGCGGCTTCTTGGAGGTGAGGATTCTAAGGCTCCGTCTAACATGCTTTGGACATGTTACAAGTATGGACAGGTCCTTGGAGAGGGACATCATACTTGGGAGGGTGGAGGGACAGCGCAGAAGGGGAAGACCTCCTTTGAAGTGGATTGATTCAGTGACTGGGGTAATCGGGATGGGTGTGTCAGAGATGGTGCGACTGGCACAGGACAGAGCAGAGTTTAGGGCTGTTGTACATACGGTTGCTATGAGTCGCAAGCGACTTGACAGCACACAACAACGGCAACAACAAAAATTGTTTATTAATTTTGTATATAAGTAAAGTTGACTGTGTGGATAACAACAAACTATGGCTAACCTTGAGAATAATGGGAATCTCAGAACACTTGATCATGCTTATGCAAAACCTCTACTTGGATCAGGAGGCAGTTGTAAGAATACAGAAAGGAAACACTGTATGGTTCAAAATTGGGAAGGATATAAGCCAGAGATAAGTCCTATCTCCATACCTTTTCAAACTATGTGCAGAACAGATTATCCAGGAGGCTGGGCTGGGTTCTATGAGGAAAAATGTGGCACCAGGATTGGGGGCAGACTCATCTACAGTCTGTATTAAGCAGATGACACTGTGCTGCTTGCTGAAACTGAGGACGATTTGAAGTGCTTGCTTCAGAAGGTCAACGACTGTAGCTTTGAATATGAAGTGAAGCTCAATATCAAGGAAACATAGATTCTCACCACTGGGATGATTGGCAGCATCATAATGGATTGTGAAGAGATTGAGATTCTTAATAGCTTTAGTTTGCTTGGCTCCACAATCAACACTACTGTTACCAGCAGCCAGGTAATTAAAAAGCATGTTGCATTGGGGAAGTCTGCTGTCATGGTCTTTACAATCACTTGCTATGCATCAGAGAGCTGGACAATGACTAGGGATGATAAAAGGAGAATTGATGCCTTTGAGTTGTGGTGTTGGAGAAGAGTATTTTATATACCATAGGCTGCTAAGAGATAGAACATGTTTGTCATGGAGAGGGTTAATCCAGGTTGTTCCTTGGAGGCAAGGATTCTGAAGCTTCATCGGACATACTTTGGACACATTACAAGGAGGGATCAGTCCTTGAGAAGGATGTCATGCTTGGGAGGTTGGAGGAACAGCTCAGCAGAGGAAGACTCTGGATGCGAGATGAATCGATTCAGTGACTGGGATAATGGGGGTTTGTATGTCAGAGAAAATAAGATTGATACAAGACAGCAGGATTTAGCGCTGTTGTACATAGGGTTGCTGTGAGTTGCAAGCGACTCAGTGACACATTAGAAGAAAGTTAAAAATCTTACAGAGTTTCTGTTCAAAAATTCATATATGTTTTGCTTTAACTGATTACTTATAATATCTGATCAACATTTAGCACTTGGTGTATTTTGTTAGTTATTATTTTTGATGCCTTCTTCGCCTCCTCACAACCTTGGCAATCTAGGGATGATTCTGAATGTACACACTTCTTTATATTTTTTAATATTCTACATATCCAGTATTTGTGCTTTTGTCACTGGCTTACATGAATCAGCATCATGTCCTCTAGATTAATCTATATTATATAGTGTTCCACATATTCTTTCTACCAAATATTAATAAAATTTTAAATCAGGAAAGCATAAGCTAAAGAACTGTAATCTCTTGCAACTAAATCCTTATCTACATAAAAATATTTTTCCATTGGACTAAAAAAAGGAAATGGAGAAAAAGATATTTGACAATGGCATATCTGACAAGAGTATCACCTACATTAAAAAAAATCAATATCTCCACAGAAACAAAGAGGCAGTAAAAAATTGTTTTTTTTTACTCCCAGGAGCTGCTCATTTTTTTGAAATTCTGATGATCTGCTTTCTTCAAGTTAGTAGCCAACACACTAAAATGACATCAACCTTATAGTGAATACTAAATAATTTATAAATGTTGTTGTTGATGATAATGATTGCCTCTGAGTCTAACAAGACTCCTAGCGACCTATGAACAAAAAGTCTGAAGCCCCTCCACACCATCAACACTTATCAAAGTTCATAGAGCTATAGAGTTCCCAGAGGCATGTTGTTTAGGAAGTGGATGCCACTCCTGCATCCACTAAGTATGTATGTATGTATGTAGGTAGGTAGGTAGGTACGTAGGTAGGGGTGTGTGTGTGTGTGTGTGTGTGTGTATTTGTCAAAAATAGAACAAAAGCAATCTTAATTTTTGATTGTAAGATTGAATTGTGTTAGACTCACATTCTTTTTTTCTTTCTTTTTAAATTATTATTAATTTTAATGAAAATTTACAAAAGATTTGGATTTCTATTCATTCATTGTTGTACTTTTATCCCTGCCACCACTCCCTCCCACAGTACATTCTTCTCTTTGAAAAGTAAAAGAAATATTTTTTCATTGTTTTACAATCCCTTCCCCCCAGGTCCACTCCACTATGCAGCCTTTGTTCTGGACTCCTGTCATGGCAATAATACCTAAACACATATCCCTTTGAAAATGTTTTCTTCCTCATCTGTTTCAATGCAGTGTATATTATTTATCCCATCTTTCTCAGTCTCCTCCCAAGCCCGATGTCACTCCTGTTTTGCAACAGTGGCATTATGCATTATTGTCCTTTTGTGACAGAGATATTTCAATGAGCATAATGTCCTCCAGGTCACCCATTTTGAATAATATTTCATTAGTTCCTTGTTTTTCAATGCTGTGTAATATTCCATTGTTCGACTATTCCACAGCTTCTCTATCCATTCATTTGTTGATGGGCACTTAGGTAGTTTCCAACTCCTTGCTGTTGTAAACAAAGCTGCGATAAACATGGGTGTGCATATATCTGCCTGGGTGACAGTGATGGTCTCTTTGGAGTATATTCC
>NW_006400097.1:1173955-1190148 GCF_000299155.1 Elephantulus edwardii | reverse complement strand
ATTTTGAACATTTCTTCATGTGCTTGTTAGCTATCTGAATGTCTTCTTTGGTGAAGTGTCTGTTCATATCCTGTGCCCATTTTTCAATTGGATTATTTATCTTTATTTTGTTGTGGTGCTCAAGTATTTTATAAATTCTAGATATAAGTCCCTTATCTGACATGTCATTACCAAATATTTTTCCCATTCTTTGTCTTCCCTTTTTACCCTGTTGGAGAAGTTTTTGGATGTGCATCGGAATTTGATTCTTAGAAGGTCCCAGTCATGTACTTTTATCTTCTCCTGGTTGTAGATAGTTAAAATGACCAAGAAATTTTTGTGAAATAAGCAAGTACCATTGCTGTACTATTATGTTGTTGTTGTTGTTATGTGTTGTTGAGTACCCTGCTACTCATATATATAGAGACCCTATATATAGTAGCTGTGAAGCCTTCCCATTTATGAAACAGTCTCACTGCTTGTGGAACAATTAACCTCATTGCCCCGTTTACTGTATCAATACATCGTTTCTATGGTCTTCCTCTTATGTACTGTCACTTGATCTTTACAAGCATGGTATAATTCTCCAACAACTGGTCCTTCTGGCCATGTGCCTAAAGTGTGAGACAGAGCTTCAAAATTCTAGCCTCCAAGGAGAAGCTTGGTTTCACATCTCCAAAAAGAAGCCTATTTAATGCCTCTGAGTTGTGGTGGTGTTGGAGAAGAGTACTGAGTATACCCTGGACTGATTCGAGAACAAATAGGTTTGTCATGAGAGGGTTAAGCCAAGCTGCTCCTTAGATGCAAGGATTCTAAAGGTTTGTCTGACATACTTTGGACACAGTATAAGGAGGGACCAGTCTTTGGAGAGGGATGTAATGCTTGGGAGAGTGGAGGGACAGTGCAGGAGAGAAAGGTTCTCCATGAGATGGATTGATTCAGTGAGGGGTAAACAGGGTAGGTGTGTCTGAGACAGTAAGAATGGCATAGGATAGAGCAGGGTTGAGGATTGTTTGACGTAAGGTCTCTATGAGTCGCAGGCAACTCAATGGCACATAACAACAACAACAAAAATGACAATATGGTTATATGTCCTATTGCATCACATTTTTCAGCAAAGCAGTTAAGATTAGTGTTGAGATGAGTAGAAAGTGGTATGGGAGCATAGGAGAAATGTCTGACCTCACGGGAATTAGTTTTGTGTTACCGATTCTGTTAAGAGTGACCATTCCCTTTTGTGAAGTTGATAAAGCTTAGATTTGGTCATCCCTAAGTGCTGGGCCAATTGGCAGCATCAAGATGGATGGTGAAGAGATTGAGATTGTTCACAACTTTAGTTTGCTTGGCTCCACAGTCAACAATCTCAGCACCAGTAGCCAGGAAATTAAAAGACGTATTGCAATGGGAAAGTCTGCTGTTAGGGATCTCTCCAAAGTACTGAACAGAGATCAATGGTGTCTCTTTGGAGACTAAGGTGCATCTGATACAGGCCATGGTCTTCGCAATCACTTGTTATGCATCAGAGAATTGGACAATGACCAAGGAGGATAGAAGGAGAATTGAGGCCTTTGAGCTGTGTTGCTGGAGAAGAGTATTGAGGGTACAATGGACTGCTAGGAAAACAAACAGATTCATCCTGGAAAGGGTCAAACTGGGTTTCTCCTTGGAGGCAAGGATTCTGAGGCTCCGTCTAACATACTTTGGACATGTTGTAAGGAGGGATCGGTCCTTGGAGAGGGACATCATGCTTGGTAGGGTGGAGGGACAGTGCAGGAGGGGAAGGCCCTCTATGAGGTGGATTGATTCAGTGACTGGGGTAATTGGGATGGGTGTATCGGAGGTGCTGCGATTGGCACAGGACAGAGCAGAGTTTAGGGCTGTTGTACATAGGGTCACTATAAGTCACAAGCGACTTGATGGCACATAACAACAACAACAACAAATTGACTCTTGCTCTTTTTATAGACATACAGTCGGAATCAATTCATAACTAATCCTCTAGCAGGTTTTCAGAAGCTGCAAATTGCGTGGAGGAAGAGTGCCCATCTTTCTTCCATGAATAGCTGATGGATTTAACTAAACTGTTAGCACAATTCCTTACTCATTGGCCATCAGTGCTTCCTGAAAATTTAAGTATAAAATATATTTTCTCTTAAATTCTTTATCAGTTTATTACTTCAAAAATAAATTCTAATTTTCTCAGAAACATTATCCAACTTTTCTCAGTCTTTGTTCGTTTCATCCCACCAGAATTTCATTAGATTTCACAAAAAAAAAAAAAAAATGAGACTGTGAACAGAGAACTGAAATAAATGTAATTTTATTCACTACTTTCATCTGGCTAAAGAAATTAGATTACTTTTGTCAATCAAAATGTATAGAATTAAAAAATTAAAGGGCTACTCTTTTAAAAGCTTGTAAAATTAACTATGTGTCCCTAAAACAATCCATTATTGCTCCAAACACTAATACATGTATAAAATTGATTTCTTGCAAAAATGTTTGAGAACATTTATTACAAGTTTGAGTATTTAAAATCCATTTGCAAGTTTTTTGTTTGAATCCATACTAATAATAAATTTCTAAGTAAAAATTATTTGTTAGAATTAATAATTTTTGTATAATAATTTAATTGTAGACAGAAGTGCTACTTTAAGATAGACCTTAACCTACTTGGATATGCTTGGATATAAATAATAATTTAAAAGTGGATAAAGATGAAATATTTTCCATTTTAACAGGACATTACATTTAGTGGTGTGAAAATAACTTAGAAACTAATTGAGAGTAATTATGCATTGTGTCTTATTTGGACTTTTCCTCAACATTAGCTTTTTTACGAATCATAGCAGAGGAGTGTGTGTGGGATATTTAAAAGTCTTGACATGAGGGTGGAAGGAGGAGTGGCATCCACTTCCATAATAGCTTACCTCCGGAAACCCTATGAACCTGGAGAGAGTATGAAAGGCACCTAAGCGTCAAGGACTCTCCTTCATAGGGTCGCTATGAGTCGCATGCGACTCGACTGGCACTTAACAACAACAACAACATTTGACATGAGGTAAGTTGAAGTGTCATAGTTTGGCTTTTCAGTTTGAAATTATTTTGTAAATATAAAGATAATTTTTGTGAATGCATGTTGTTATTGTTGTTGTTGTTGTTATGTGCCGTCGAGTCGCTTGCGACTCATAGAGACCCTATCTCTGTACAACAGTCCTAAACTCTGCTCTGTCCTGTGCCAATGGCACGGTCTCAGACACTCCCATCCTGATTAACCCAGTCAATGAATTAATCCACCTCATAGGGCGCCTTTGTCTCCTGCGCTGTCCTTCCATCCTCCCAAGCATGATGTCCTTATCCAAGGACTGGTCTCTCCTTACAACACGTCCAAAGTATGTTAGACGGAACCTCAGAGTCCTTGCCTCGAAGGAGACACCCGGTTTAACCTTTTCCAGGGCAAATCTGTTTGTTTTCCTAGCAGTCCATGGTATTCTCAATACTCTTCTCCAGCACCACAGCTCAAAAGCATCAATTCTCCTTCTATCCTCCTTGGTCATTGTACAACTCTCTGATGCATGACAAGTGATTGCAAATACCATGGCCTGTATCAGACCCACCTTAGTCTCTAGAGAGACACCATTGCTCTTCAGTACTTTGGAGAGGTCCCTAACAGAAGACTTTCCCATGGCAATGTGCCTTCTAATTTCCTGACAACTGGTGTCAAGAATATTGACAGTGGAGACAAGCATACTAAAGCTGTGAACAATCTCAATCCCTCCACCATCCATCCTGATGCTTCCAATTGGTCCAGTGGTGAGAATCTTTGTCTTCTTGACATTGAGCCTCAATCCATATTGGAGGCTGAAGTCCTTGAACCTCTTCAGCAGGTGCTTCAGGTCTTCCTTATACTCAGCAAGCAAGCTTGTGTCATCTGCATAATGTAGATTGTTGATAGATGATATTTTTAAATTATTCCTGCTTTATGCATTACCTTGCTAAAAAGGCAGTCCATATTGATTGTTGGTGGGGTTATGTCCTGTCAAGTGATGTACAACTCACCCTAAGAAAAACAGATTTGAACCTTGTCCTATCCTACATCTTCACCACCTCATTAACACTATTATGCATTTACTACATCAATCTATTTTGTTGAAGGTCTTCTTCTTCTTTGCCGACCCTTCACCTTTCCAAGATTGATAGTTCCCTCCAAGAAATAATAAATATTCCCTCCTAATAAATGCCTAAAATATATGAGACAAAGCTTCATCTTCCTTGCCTTTAAAGAGACATTGACTACCAAGTATTTAAAATTATGTACACTCGTTTCTATTTCAATCAGCATACACAATACATTTACAGTGTTACTTATAATTGTGCTACAGTGGTTTTCCAAAGGATTTAAATTGATTGGTCTTCTGTCTTCTGCAGAGTTGTTGGTATATGCCATCAAGTCGCTTGAAACTCATAGCGACTCTGTACAACAGCCTTAAACCCTGCTCTATCCTTTGACAATCTCACTGTCTCAAACACAACTATCCCCCTTACCTCAGTGATGGAATCAGTCCATCTCATTGAGGGTCTTCCTCTCCTGTGCTGTCTGTCCCTCCATCGTCCCAAATATGAAGGACTGGTCTCTCCTTGCAATATGTCCAAAATATGTAGGACGAGGCTTCAGAATATTTACCTATAAGGAGCAGCTTGGCTTCACCCTCTCCAGGACGAATTTGTTTGTTCTCGTAGCAGTCCATGGTATATTCAATACCCTTCTACAGCCCCAAAGCTCAAAGGCATCAACTCTCCTTCTATCATCCCTAGTCACTGTCCAGATCTCTGATGCATAGCAAGTAATGACTAAGACCATTACCTGTATCAGACGCATCTTAATCTCCAGACAGATATAGTTGCTCCTCAGTACCTTGGAGAGGTCTCTGACAGCAGACTTTTCCAGTGCCATTTGTCTTTTAATTTCCTAGCTGCTGGTACCAAGAGTGTTGATTGTAGAGCCAAGCAAACTAAAGTTGTCAACAATATCAGTCTTTTCATCATCTATCATGATGCTGCTAAACAGCCCAGTGGCGAGAATCTTTATTTTCTTGATGTTGAGCTTCAATCCATATTCCTGGACCTTCTGCAACAAGTGCTTCAGATCCTCCTCAATTTCAGCAAACAAGGTTGTGTCATCTGCATAATGCAGACTGTTGATAAGTTGGCCTCCAATCACACTTCTCCTCATAGAGCCCAGCCCCCCAGATAATCTATTCTGCATAAAGATTGAAAAGATATGGAGGTAGATCACATCCTTGATGTACACCCTTCCCAATTTTGAACCATGCAGTACTTTCTTGCTCTGTTCTGACTGCTGCCTCCTGTAACAAATTTCACATAAGCACAATCAAATGTTTCGGGATTCTCATTCCTCTCAAAGTCAGCCACCGTTTGTTGTGATCCACATAGTCAAATGCCTTTGCACAGTCAATGAAACACAGAAATTCCTTTGGTACTCTCTACTTTCAGCCAAGATCCTTCTGACATTAGCTATAATATTCCTAGTGCCATGGCCTCTTCTAAATGCAGCCAGCACTTCGGGAAGTTCTCTGCTGATGTGCTGTTCTAATTGTTTTGGGATTTTTTTCAGTAGAATCTTGCTTGCATGTGATATCAATGATATTGTTCAATATTTGCCACACTTTGTTAGGTCACCTTTCTTTGGAATGGGAACAAATATAGATCTGTTCCAGTCAGTAGGCCAAGTGGTTGTCCTCCAGATTTCTTGACAAAACTTGGTGAGCACATCGAGGGCAGCATCAGTTTGTTGAAATATGTCAATCTATATGTAATCAATATCTGGGGCCTTGGGTTTTGCCAATTTTTTTCAGAGCAGAGCTTCTAGTGAATTCAGATTGCATGTATTTGGGTAAGAAATGCAGCTTCTTACCATTAAACCACCATTTTTGTTGTTGTTGACCATGGAGTCAAAACTGACCCATAGATAACCCCCTGATGGGTTTCAGAGGCAGTTTTTACCCATGGGAGGAGATAGCCCATCTTTTTTCTGTTGTTCAGCTTGTGCTTTTGAAATACATGCCTTCAGAATTGCAGGGCAGCTTCTTACCACAGGCAACCAGAGCTCAATAAACAATAAGAAATGCAATAATGAGGTATTTTTCACTATTTTAATAGGATCTTTGCTTTAATTTTAATATTATTTTAAAATACATTTCTCCCCAATAATTTCCTTTAGGCTTTGATTTCAGTAGTAAGCTTTTGTAATCTTAAATTATAACCTTTTACATAGAATCACAACACATGATAACCATAGTCAAGGACTAAAAACATGCACTGGATTGGGAAATTTTTGTGTGTGTGTCAAGAACCACTCCAAAGTGCTAAAGGAAAAATGTATCCGTTCAAAGACTATACACCTCATGATCTTTTTATTTACTGTTTATACATTTGAACTTAAGGTCATATTTTGGTTCTGTTAAATTTGTTTTTTCTTCAGCTTCAAATTAAATTTACACATGAAAAATTGATAATCTATGCCACATGAGCACTTGACTTGGTTTTAACTGTTGGTATTGATATTATCCAGTGATTTATAAACTGGTGATATTTAAATTCTCTAATGATTCCCCCCAATGGTGTCTTTCTGGAGACTAAGGTGCATCTGATACAAGCCATGGTCTTTGCAATTACTTGTTATGCATCAGACACTGACTAGGGAGGATAGAAGGACAATTGATGCCTTTGAACTATGGTGCTTGAGAAGAGTATTGAATGTACCATGGACTGCTAGGAAAACAAACAGATTCATCCTGGAGAGAGAGGTAAACTGGGTGGTTCCTTGGAGGCAAGGATTCTGAGGCTTCATCTGACATATTTTGGACATGTCGTAAGGAGAGACCGGTCCTTGGAGAGGGACATCCTGCTTGAGAGGGTGGAGGGACAGCGCAGGAGAGAAAGACCCTCTATGAGGGGGATTGATTCAGTGACTGGGATAATTGGGTGAGTGTGTGGGAGACAGTGCGATTGGCACAGGATAGAGCAGAGTTTAGGGCTATTGTACATAGGGTCACTCTGAGTCACAAGCGACTCAAAGGCACTTAAAAACCACAACAAAAACAACAATGATTACCCCACTCACATGTAATCAGTTTGATTCCTGTGTAATCTGTCATGTGAGGCCCATGTGTAGAGCTTTTGTTTATATTTCTTAAGAAGATATTTGCAATGAATAAATTATTGATTTTACACAATTCAATCATTCTATTTTTAGCCTTATTTCTGATATTAAATCCGTCATTTTCTACTACCAATCCTTCTTCATTGTTTCTATCTTTTGTATTCCATTTACAAATCATTATTAATGTGTTTTGTTAGCAGGTTGCGTCAGTTTCATAGTACAAAAATAGGTAGTCATCCTCCATTTCTTCATCATTGGCTTTAGTGTTTGAGGTGTATGCTTGAATTACACTTGTATTCACAAGTCTTCCTTGTACACATATGAATAACATCATCTCATCCACAGCATTATGCTTCAGGATGGACCTTGAAATGTTCTTTTTACTATGAACCCAATGCCATTCTTCCTCAATTATTCATTCCCAACAGAGTAAATCATATAAATTTCTGATTTCAAAATGGTAAATAGGAGGCTATCTCATATCATTAATACCTAGAATATCAATTTTATGTGTCTCATTTCACTTTTTAATATACCCTATTTCCTTGGATTCATACTCTGTATATTGCATGCTTTAATTATTAACAAATTATAGCTAATCGACGAAAAATGGAAATCTATGAACATTTAGTTGTGCTCATGTGAAATTTATGCTTAGATCAAGAAGGTATTGTCTGAACCTAACAAGGGAACACTGCATGGTTTTACAATCAAGAAAGATCTCTGATACGGCTGTAGCCTTACTTTTTAACTTTAATCTGAATGCCAAGCAAATAATTCTATAGGTTTGACTTTATGAAGAAGTGAATTAGAGGAAAACTTATCAACAATCTACATTATGTGAATGACACAACCTTGTTTGCCAAAAACAAGAGACTTGAAATACCTGCTGCAAAAGATATTAAAGACTATATCCTTCATTATGAATTACATTCCAACATCAAGAAAAAATAAATGTTCTAACTACTGAACAACAGGCAACATCATAACAGATTGGGAGAAGACTGAAGTTGTTAGTAGTGTCATCTTGCTTGGATCCAAATCAACACCCTTGTCATCAGCAGTCACGAAATCAAAACATGGTTGCAATGGTTAAATATACTGTCAACAATCTTGCTGAAATGTTAAGGTACAATTTTCTTAGTTTCTGACAAAAGTGCAACTGGTTCAATTACGTGTTATGCATCTGAACGTTGAACAACAACATAGGATTACAGAAGAAGAATCAATCCCTTTAAATTGTAGTGTTGCGGGATGATGCTGATTAACCTATGTACTACCAAAAGAATAAACATATAGGTCTTTGAGACATTTAGACAAGTACATGATACATGGAAATGTGGAGAGTCAGCAAAAGAAAAGACCCTCATTGAGATGGATTGACACAATAACTCTAACAATACGTTCAAAGATATCAGAGATGATGAGAATGACACAGGATATTAAAGATATCAGAGCCACTGTTCATAGTGTTGCTGTGAATCATAGTTACGTGGATGACATCTCACAACAACAACATGCATCTGAAAAATTACATCAGTGACATCTCACAACAACAACATGCATCTAAAAAAATTAACAAAGAGTAAAGATGAAAAAAGGAAAAATTAAGGCCGTTGGACTGTGGTATTAGAGAACAGCTCTGACTATACCTTTGACTGCCAAAAGAACAAACAAATCTGTGTTGGAGGAAGTTCAATCAGCGTGCTCCTTAGAGCCAAGGATTGTGAAATTTCCTCTGACATACATTGGCCATGCAAACAGAAATCACTAATTCTTAGAAAAAGAAATCATCCTAGGAGGATTAAGGTTAGAGAAAGAAAGACCCTCAGCAATATGGATTGATACAGTAACAGAATCATGATATATCACAGGACCGATATGCTTCAACATATCAGCGACACTAAGGTTGATGCAGGATTCTGCAAGCTTCACATGTGTTGTTCATAGTGTACAGTAAGTCATACTCACCTTATTGACACTTAACAACAACAGCAGCATGACTTGAAAACAAATTAAAATAAAGGTAAGATTAATTTCATGAAAATGTGTATTATCATTTCTGTCTCATTATGACTTTTCCTTGAAACTATCAAAAATATAATCTTCAAATGAAAGATCAATTCATTAAAAAATCACAGATCAAGCTAGATATATAGAGAGATCTGGTGATCCAGTGGATAAGGAATTGCACTATTCGTTCAAAGGAGTTGCACTATTTGTTCAAAAGCAGTTGCTCTGTGAAAGAGATGGGTCATCATCTCCCATAAGATTTATAGACTCATGAAACCTCTTGGAAGGTCAGCTATGAGTCAGTTCCAACTTAATGACATTGAAGTGGTTTTGCTTGTTGTTGAGAAATAGAAAGGGAGGGAGGGAGAGAAAGAGAGAGGGAGGGAAGGAGAGAAGGAGGGAGGGATGGAGGGAAGGAAGGGGAGAGAGAGAGAGAGACTCCTAGTGATAAGGAGTGGTGCTCTCTGTAATCAATCCAAAGGCACAGTTTGAGTCCTCCAGCTGCTCCATGGCAGAAAGATAAATGGTCTCCTCCCTTGTAATTTACTGCCTGTGAAAACTCACTGGAAGGTCAACTGTAAGTATGTTCCAAATCATTAATAGTGCATAACAAGAACAGACAACAATATACACACACACATATATACATATTTGCATAATCTAAGTGAAGAGATTGAGATTGTTAACAGCTTCAGTATGCTTGACTCCACAATCAATACTTTTTGTACCAGCAGCCAGGAAATGAAAAGATGGATTGTATTGGTAAAGTCTCCTGTCAGGGACCTCTCCAGACTACTAAAGAGCAACAATGTCAGTCTTGAGACTAAAGTGTACCTGATCCAAGCTATCGATGCAGCAATTACTTTTTATGCATCAGAAATCTGGATGGTGACTAAGGATGATAGAAGGAGGGTTGATGCCTTGAGCTACAGTGCTGAAGAAGAGTATTGAATGTAACATGGACTACCAAAAGAATAAAGAACAAAAGAGAGTGTGAAAACAGACTATTCCTTGGAGGCAAGAGTTCTAAAGCTTTGTTTGACCTGCTATGGACACACTGCAAGAAGGGACCAGTCCTTGGAGAGGGACACCATGTTTGGGAGGGTGGAGAGACAGCACAAGAAAAGATGACCCTTAATGAAATTGATTGATTCAGTGACTTGGGTAATGGGATATGTGTGTCAGAGACAGTTAGTTTGCCACAGGACAGAGCAGGGATCAGAGCTGCTGTATATAGAGTTGCTATGAGTCCCAAGGGATTTGACGGCACGTAACAACAACAACAACACATATACAAACACACATGCTCACATAATGGCACAGGCAACCTAGTAATGACCTATATAGTGACCTAGTGTTAAGGAGTTGCACTTAGAGCCCAAAGGCAAGCTGTTCAAATCTACCTTCTTGAGACAGATGGACCATCTCCTCTCATCAGGTATAAGTTTATTCTGACTTGATCACAATGAGCTTGAGATTTATATTTTTGAAGTTGGTTTTTTTTAATTGTTTGTCTTTTCAATTCTTAATTAACTATATTTTTTAGGTTTGGGGCTTGCTGTGTTTTTAGGTTTTTGGTGTGTGTGTGTGTGTGTGTGTGTGTGTGTGTGTGTTCTGTTGTTGTTCTTCTCCCCCAAGAAAATCAAATTCACTTTAAGAAAGATTGATCTTAAAGTTTTCAATTGTACTTCAAGAAACTTTTAAGCTAAACAAAAAAATACTCCCATAAAGCTGATTTTGAGTCATAATGACTCTCCTTAGGATTTCTGAAAGTCTTAGTTTTATGAAAGGTGATTTCTCAGATTAAATCAGGTGGTCGATCTTGGGGTCGGTATTGAGTATAGCCATGCTTGAGCTCCTATAAAATTATTCTAAAGACATTTTTCAATATTGAATTAATGACAATACTGCTTTAAGAATATTTTATTTTACTTGTTTTCTTGTAATATTTACAATTTAAAATACATAAAAATACAAATTAATTTTTATGAGCTCAGGGAAATAGTTACATTACAAAGCAAATACTCTTATAAATTTAATAATCATAGAGGCAGATAAAGAAGCAATGTATCCAAATTTAAATATCATGGTAATTAAACTTTCCATTTATAGACTTGGAATTTTAAAAATGTTGAGCTTATTATAACTGTAATGAAATATTGAACAGAATTATATGAACTTTAATAATTGATATCAGCGTATCTTTATAACTCTATGGAATGTTGAAATGAAGTAATTAGAACAAAGAAAGTTCATATTGGGAGGTTAATGCCTTTAAAACTATATAGAAGACATAAAAATTGAGGAGATTTGTTATTTGACCTTGAGTATATAGAATAAGGACATTATTTTATTCCTATTTAAGTTACTGGAGAGAAAAAAGATCCTTAACTTGTTTGTAAGTTTATGTAGTTAACTTCAGCAGCTTGCAATGTCAAAATGGTGGTTGGAATTTGAAAGTTTAAGGACTTCTTTAAACACTTTCAATCACTCTACTTTCCACTTTCTTCAAGTTAGTTCCAACTCATAGGGATCCTACACCTGGTTTCCAATGCTCCAAGTCTTTAAAGATGACACGTCTTTTTTCCTGGAGAGCAGTGGGTTTGAGCCGCTAAATTTTTGTTTAATAATTTGAAGAAGATTACTGTTTATAACTCACTGATTTTGAGTTGAAATCAATTTATATGAGTATCTGAGGCAGGAAATTGCGTGGGTAGAGATTATCCATGTTTCTCCTGCAAAGCTGCTAGTAGATTTGAACCTCTAGAAAGATACTCTTAGGAGAATAGCTGTTATGTATCATTGAGTGAAGACTATTCATAGCTGACCCTCCGGCATGTTTTCAGAGGCAATTAATCCCACCGGAGGAGTATGTCCATCCTCCGTGTATGGAGCGACTATTTAAACTGCGTGCCTAGACATCACATTACAACTTATTGCCACTAGGCCACCAACTCCTTAAAACTCTTCTGTACTCCAAACATAACCTATTATCAAAACCACTCCAGCAATGTAGTTATTTGTTAAGAGTAGCACTTTGATTTATGGTACTACTTTTTGTCTCAATTAGTTAGCACTGCTGTAACAACAAAAACATAGGCTTAATGGATGTTTTTTTAATAAACAGGTGGATTTAACAAAGTAATGTGTTTACTCACATTAGAAAGTTAGAAATCTGAAATCATGGTACAGATAGACTCTTAGAGAAGATACCCTGTTACAAATTCTGTTACTATAAAGGAGCTCTGAGGATGTGGTCAGTAGGTTACAGTACTGCTAGTTCAAAACCATCAGTTTTCCCACATGAGCAATATTTGCAGATTCTTTTTCTGTGATTTAATATCTGTGAAAGCTTGCTAGAGGGTCAGCTATGAGTTTGTTCTGACTCATTAACAGTGAGATTTGAATGATAGTTACTATAAAAAATATCCAAGTGGACAATTTAAGAAGCATAAGTTCATTTTCTCAGTTTTAGAAACAAGAAGTCCAAAATCAGAGTCCTAGGTCTAGAAAAAGCCTTGCTTTGATTTTCTGGTTCTAGAACAAAGTTCTTGTCTCTTCGGAACTTCTTCTCCTGAGCTGTTTGCAAGTGGTTTGGCCTATCTTTTCTCTTAGTTTTTCTTAATTTCTTCCATATTTCAAAAAATATTTAATGAAGACATTAGCTCTGTTTTAATTGAAATAAAAAGACAAGTCTCATCCATATGGGATGATAACCACAGAACAGTGGCTAGGATTTACAACACTTACGGTTTAAGGACACAAGATACAGTGTTAAGTGTACTGTTGAGTGAGAATATATTAAACCCAGATCTATAATCTCCAGATAAGAGAGTGGGATATGAATTATATCTGTAGATTTTTTTAATTTTTTATTTAGTATTGGTTTGTATACAAAATTAACATATATTGTATTTCATTCTTGTATATTGTGTTCACACATTCCTTCTTTCGCATTGAGTATCATATGATCCTTCCCATATGGTCACTGTGAGTTGCAGGTGATTTCATGGCACATAACAACAAAAATAAAATATGTGTACATGTTTTGTGTATGTCAAGAAAGACAAAAATACACATAGTAAGAGAATAAGTTATTTGCTCTACTTTGCTTATCTAAGTTCTCCAGAAGCACAATCGAAAGAAAAATATATTTATCTCTCATCTCTTATAGACTGGTATAAATGTCTGTCTCTCCATCAGAAAAATTATACTTGCATGTGATATCATTCAATAATAGCCGCACTCTGCGGGAGAAGTTGGGGAAATCAGTTTTCATTAAGTATTTTTGGCCTAAAAAATGCTATGAGGCAGTTATAGTCTATCGTATGGAATTGCTATTCTTTGAAATTCACTTGATAGTGTTGAGTTGGTTCTGTTGTTCCAACTGGTCTAGCTAACTTTCTTCTAAATTCCATGGCATAAATGAGTCTTTTTAGCATTGCATATGTTTACAGAAATACCTTAATTCATATGTTACCTTTTCCTGGATTGTTTTGGGTAAAGTCTTTATTGCACCTTACACTTTTCTCTTCAATACAAGTGATCCTTAATGAAGTGAATGACAATGGACAATGGGCTAATTCTTTTTATCGTCATTTTGCACATTGTTTGTATCTTTTTTTGCTGCACAGATTGTTTTTCTAATATTCCAATATTATTATTTAGTTAAAGTAATTCAAATGAAAATGTAATGAAATATTAGGGCATAATAAATAAAAATGTTGATCCATATTATGACATGAGAATAAATGTTAGAAATGTCCCACATATATACAATTACCCAAGCTTAAATACTAATGAAATACTGATGCATGCCATAATATGAATAAACCTTGCAGTGACTATTTGAAATAAGTAAATTGGAATAGCATGAGTAGTCTGATATCATTGATATGAAATTAACAAATAAAACCAAAAATTAATAATGGCTCTCAGTGGTTATTTGGCACTTATACATGTGATAATATGGTAAAATTATTGATGTTTTTGAATTGTGGAGTTGGTGAAAAATATTGAATATTCTATGTGTGGCCAAAAAATAAATAAATCTGACTTGAAAGAAGTTCAAACAGAGATCAAGATACAGTTGTTCCAACAGAACTAATTTAAAATTTAAAAAAAGGTTTATATTAGCATTGTAGCCATCTACCATACCTATTCAATCTGATATATGGAATATTCAATATTCTTTACAATTCATTCCACAATTCAAAGACACCAATTATTTTACTGTATTCCTTAGTTATTGCCCAATTTTTACATGTATAAGTGCCAAGTAGCCACTGGTAGCCATTATTAATCTTTGGTTTTCTTTATTTGTTGTTATTTATGTTGTTGCAGTTTAATTCTCTCAGGAGAAATGTGGCATCAGGATTGGGAGAAGACTCATCCACAATCTGTGTTACGCAGTTGACAAAACCCTGCTTGCTGAAACTGAAGAAGACCTGATGTATTTGCTGCAGAAGGTCAAGGACTGCAGCCTTATATATGGACTGAAGCTCAACATCAAGAAACAGATTCTCAGCACTGGGCTAATTTGAAATATCATGCTAGACAATGAAGAGCTTGAGATTGTTAACAACTTCAGATTGGTTGGCTCCAAAATTAACAGTCTTGGTATCAGCAGACAGGAAATGAAAAGAAACATTACATTGGGAAAGTTTGCTGTCAGAGACCTCTCCGAAGTACTGAAAAGCAATGATGTCAGTCTGGAGACCAAGGTGCACCTGATTCAGGCCGTGGTCTTTGCAGTTACTTCCTATGGACAATGACTAAAGATGATAGAAGCAGAACCGATGTCTTTGAGTTGTGGTGCTGGAGAAGAGTATTGACTATACAATGGACCGCTAGGAGAACAAATAGGATCTTTATAGAGATGGTGAAACCAAGCTGGTCCTTGAAGGTAAGGATTCTGAAACTTCATCTAACATATTTTGGGCATGTTGAAAGGGAGGACCAGTTCCAGGAGAGGGATGTGATTCTTGGGAGGATGGAGAGACGGCACAAAAATGGAAGACCCTCGATGAGATAGATTGATTCAGTGACTGGGGTATTGGTGTGTCAGAACCAATAAGGTGCATGAGATAGAGATTTTTTTAAAGTTTTTACCTTACTTAAGTATATCATCTCATCTCATCTCATTACTGATGAAGGTAAACTGATAGTTGAACCTTCTTCATGTTTCTAAGACTATAAATCACTGGAGGAGACTTCCCATATATATACCCCAATGTCACTGGATAAAAAATCTCCAGCAAGTTAGTAGCCTTTGGGTTAGTATAACAACTGCCTATAGAATATGCCACGTGAGCACGCTTAATGATATATGATAAAGAAAATGGGAGGGAATATTAGTACAGTTTTTTTTTAAATAAAGCATTCACTCATTGCTGTTGCATCAGGACCAACTAACAGCTGAACTCTCAGCAGTTTTTCAGTAGCTATAAATCACATAGGAGGAAATTGCCCATCTTTCTCCTATGGGTCAGTTGACAGATTCTAACTGCTTGTCCTTAGGTTGACATCACCACTAACCTATCTATAGGCCATTAGAGCTCCTTGAAGTTAAATATTAATAAAATTAATTAAATGCATATATAAATATGTCCAGCATACTGTTCTGAGTCATTTAACATACAGGATACAAAGCCTGTGACAATAGTGTGATTGTGTTACTGTATAAACTTTATATATATATTTATGTATGTATGTGTGTGTATATGTGTGTGTATATATGTGTGTCTATGTATGTATATGTATATATGTGCATATATATATATATACACACTCATCTATGCACACACACACACACACACACACACACACAGACACACTTATACACACACACGTGTTTGGAAGCAGGATTGGCATGCACTTCCTAAATATCATGCCTCCAGAAACGTTATGAACTTTGATAAATGCTGATATCAGAGAGGCTTCAGGTCTTTCATTCATAGGGTCACTATGAGTTGTGCTCAACACGAAGGTAATCAACAACAACAAAGAACAAAAATAT
>NW_006400097.1:1171960-1173806 GCF_000299155.1 Elephantulus edwardii | reverse complement strand
GGCATCTTGGAGAGGGTTAAACCAGGCTGTTCCTTGGAGGCAAGTATTCTGAAGCTTCATTTGACATACATTGGACATGTTGAAATTAAGGACCAGTCATTGGAGAGGGATGTCATGCTTGGGAAGGTGGAGGGACAGCGCAGGATGAGATGGATTGATTCAGTGAATGGAGTAATGGGAGTATGTGTGTCAGAGACAATAAGATCGCCACAGGTTGGAGCGGGGTTTAGGTCTGTTATACAAACCATCACTAGGAGGTGCAGGCAACACGACGGCACATAACAAAAACAGCAACATACGCATAAATATTTGTAGGCAACTTGATGACATATAACATCAACTTTATATACTTTTTTGTGTTTTTTGCCAAGTGCCGTCGAGTCACTTATGACTCATAACAACCCCATGTAAAATAGCTCTGAACCCTCTCCTCCCTGCTCTATTCTAAATTAACTTCATTGCCTCTGACTCATCTATCTCTGTTACCCCAGTCGCTGAATCATTCCGTCTCATCCAGGGTCTTCTTCTTTTGAGCTGTTCTTCTTCCCTCCCAAGCATGATACCCCTCTTCAAGTACTTGTCCCTCCTTGCAACATGTCCAAAGTATGTAAGATGAAGATTCACATTCTTTGTCTTCAAGGAGCAGCCTGGTTTCACCATTTGCAGGATGAACTGTTTGTTTTCCTACCACTTCATGGTATATTGAATACTCTTTTCCAGCACCACAACTCAAAGGCATCAGTTCTTCTTCTATCATCCTTTGTCATTGTCCAGCTCTGTGATATATAACAAGGGTTTGCAAAGACCATGGCCTGAATCAAGCAAACCTTAATTTCTATATTGACATTGTTGCTCTTCAGTACCCTGGAGAGATCCCTGACACCAAATTTTCCCAATGCAATTTCAAACTCTTCACCATCTATTATGATGTCATCTATTGGCCCTGTATTGACAATATTTGTTTTCTTGATGTTGAGCTTCAGTTCATATTGAAGGCTACAGTCCATATTGAAGGCTACAGTCCTTGACCTAGTGCAGCAAATGCCTCAGGTCTTCCTCAGTTTCAGCAAGCAAGGTTGTGTCATCTACATAACACAGATCGTTGATGAGTTTCCCTCCAATAGTGACATATATGTCTCTATCTATCTATCTATCTATCTATCTATCTATCTATCTATCTATCATCTATCTATCTATGTTTTTCCCAAGTTTACAAAGAAATTTGTTGTCTATGTTTGTAATGAAATAAAATTTGTGTATAAACAGAATGATTATATCTGCTTTTTATGAATGTTATTGTTGTTGTTATATGCCATCGTTTCACCTTTGACTCAGTGATCCTCTATACATTAGCTCTGAACCCTTCCCTAAGCTGAGTCAATCTCATTGTTTCAAATAGACCTAATCCCATTGCTTCAGCCACTGAGCCACTCCAACTCATCCTGGGTCTTCCTTTCCTTACTGTCCCTCCACCCTTCAAAGCATGACATCCTTTTCCAAGGACTGGTTACTCCTGGCCATGTGTCAAAAGTATATGAGATGGGGCTTAAAAATCCTTGCCTCTAGGGATCAGCCTGTTTTCACCCTCTCCAGGACAGACCTATTTGTTCTCCTAGCAGCCCACAATGTGTTCAACACCCTTCTCCAACACCACAGCACAAAGATATCAATCTTTCTATCGTCCTTAGTTAATGTTTATCTCTCTGATGCATAGCATGTAATTGTGAAGACCATGGCCCAGATCAGGCACATCTTTGTCTCCAGACTGTTCTCCAGTTCTCCAGCTTTTCAATTTCTACTGAGGTGCCTGACAGCAGATTTCCCCAGTGTAATTTGTCTTTTGCTT
>NW_006400097.1:1169715-1171355 GCF_000299155.1 Elephantulus edwardii | reverse complement strand
TCATTTTTGGATAATTTTCTACTTAATTTTGTTTGCATGTAATATTAGTGATATTGTTCAATAATTTCCATACTCTTTTGGGTTGAATGGAAATAAATATGACTCTCTTCCAGACAGTTGGCCAGGTAGCTGTCCTCCAGATTTCTTGGCGTTACCTGCTGAATGCATCTAGAGCAGCACCTGCTTGTTGAAATTTTTCAATTGCTATTCCAATCAATTTCTGGGGCCTTGATTTTTTTTTTTTTGTTGTTTGTTTGTTTTTGCCAATTTCTTCAAAGCCCCTTGAGTTTCCTCCTTTACCACCATTACCTATTGGTCATATGTTGTTTTATGCATAGTCAGCAAAATATGTTTCTTTAGTATGTATCATATCTTTCAATGGATAGAAAAACCATAGAAACACATTCAGATGCACTAAAATACCTTTACAATAATCATGCCATAGCAATGATAATTATGAAAATTATAATAACGTTTTTATGGCACATCACAAACATAAAACTATGTCATTGTATATGTACTTCAACATTTTAAAATGAGATAATTTATACCCTGGTATAATGGACATATCTTTGATAAGGTGTTCTCTGTGTGGACAATATGTGGCATATAATGGAACATATTAAAATAACACTACTTCACATGTTATAATTTACTTGATATTTTCATTAAAAATCTCCATAGTCCTGAAAAACACAGAAAAGTGTTCTAAGGAATTAAAAAATTCAAGCCAAATTTGAAAATGTTAGACTTGGTTTGCTGCAAAGGCAAATTAGAAACAAAGAGAATGATTATATGGAGATATCTTAAACTCATTTTAGTGTTTTTAAGTAGTATCTCTGCATAAAGAGTAAACTATACTAATACTTTTAGATATAGACCACTTTAATGAAAGGAAAAGATTCTTCTTTCCAGAAGGATAAAACTAGTTTTTAAAAATGACATTTTGGGGAAGCATACTGTTTGAACTGGTCTGTTTAGTTGTAGAAAAGGAAGTCTCCAACTGATCTCTTTGATTTCCCTAGCTAGTTTGTTTGATTACCCTCATATGGATAATGCAAAAACCATATGGGGGAATTACTTCTTTCAGTATTTGCAACCAAAGCCTGCTGGGATGCTTAGATCTTAGTGCTTGTAAACAAACACAAAGAGAAAACACAATTTTTATTTCAGGCAAGGAATGAACTTTGTAAAATTCAAAATGGAAAAAAAAAAGACTTTAAAATAATAGAGAACTCAAATTATGATTTTAGTCCAATTCTTGATTTCTCTAGTTTGAATATTATGTTTAATTTTTATTCATTGTTGGTCAACTTATCCAATCTTTCCAGATTTATCTTTCTTCACTGAGTAATATTTCTCTAAAGATGACCACAACCCATAAAATATATAATTGTTTTCTAATTTACTATTTCTTACATAATAAAGCGTTTAAAAAATAAATATAGGTGAAAATAACTAACTGTTCCAGATTACACTCTTGAAAAGCAGTTATGTACTTTTTCATTTATTACTTGGCAGGTTTCATTGCAGATCTAATGTATACAAAGTGTTTTCTTCAAATTCTGGGAATTCTGTGATGAGCAAGATGGAAATGTCTCTTATACAAATTAAGTGTGTAAGAGACAATTATTTTAGAT
>NW_006400097.1:1168720-1169210 GCF_000299155.1 Elephantulus edwardii | reverse complement strand
GTTTTAGTGACGAGAAGTAAAGGAAGAAGACAGATGAAATGCACACTTAAGGAAGTACCTCACAGTAAATCAAGCCAAGAATTTCAAAGACAATATTTCTAGAATAGGGAAGACTGGTAGGACTGGTAGAACAATCATAACTTCACATTTTGATCCTTTTGAGTCCTGGTGTAGATTTTAAAGCAAAACACTGGAATGTGTTGATCCATACTTTGAAAAGATTATTCTACAACTCCATAGAAAATAAACTGAGTACACAAATGTGAAGTTATGAAACTGTTTATTTTGTTATTCTTATTTGTTTACATTAAGTTTATAGGATTAAAGATTTGCGATTTGAGAGGATTTGAATAATCAAAATTTAAGTTAAGCTTAAATGATATTTCAATACTTTTAAGTGGCATACTTGCTCTGAACTGTTTTGCAGAGTTAAGTGCTTTCTCTTTTAGGTCCAGCAAATTTCATTTTCAAACATTTCTGAAGATAGATC
>NW_006400097.1:1166400-1167880 GCF_000299155.1 Elephantulus edwardii | reverse complement strand
ACAACAACATTTGATCCATATCGCACCAATTGTAGATTTATTTGTTTATGTCTATAGAGGAGTTCTTTTCCTCCCTATATTCATTTTTTTCATATTTTTTTAAATTTTACACTAGTTTATTTACAAAATTCAAACACATTGTTTAAAAGAATAGATTCTTTCAATTTCCCTCTCCCCCACCCATCAAATTTTATAAGTCTATGATTAATCCCCTCACCCTCATCCCTCCACTTTCACCCTTCCCCCCCACCTTGGATCCTTATACCTGTTACAATTGTTTTTGGATGATCGTCGCATTTCCGGCTTTATTTTACACCATAAACTAGGCCGTTTAATCTTCATTCCAGTTTGTCTCTCATGAGCTTTATTCATTCTAAAATAATGGTTTTATACAATATGTATCCTTGTGGAACTGAGTTAGTTTACTCAGCATTATGTTTTCCAGTCCCTACCAAATTGGTGGTGTTGTTTTGTTGTTATGTGCCATCGAGTTGCTGGCGACTCATAGCCACCCTATGTACAACAGCCTTAACCAAACATAAGGATGAGGGAAATCACTAGGATTTTGAAAGTTTTTTGGCAAATTGGCGTGTATGAAAGAATAGAATGGTCTTATGAGTGTTAGAAAGATGGGGTAGTGGTAAACATGAATCAATGATGATTAATTTTATAAAACAATTTATATGAATGTTAGTATAAAATGCAAAGTGAATCAAAGAATGCGCGAAACACATTGTACATGATTGAAAAACAATATTTACAAATTTATATGCAAATAAACGTGATTTTTTTTTATAGAATTACAGCCCAACGCCCTCTTGCTTCAGTAACTTGTCATTGCATGCATTCCACTCCTTAAAGGTACTGTTTCTAAGCCTGTTTCTTGAAACGGAACACAGGAATAATGAAAAAAATATAAAAGCCTTAAATAGATCAGAGACAGAGATGTTGCTGCTTTTGTTAAGTGTTGTCAAGGTGCTTGTGACTCATAGCGACTGTACATACAATACCCTGAAACCTGTTCTAGATGTATCTAGAAAAGCTGTCCATAAAATATGAAGTAGAAATTAGGTAATTTCAACAAATCAGACACCATAAGGAATTTGTGAAAACAAGCTCAACTCTGCCAGAAATGCTAAGAGAAATCTTTCACACAGTGATTATAAAGGAAAGTGGATAAACCACAGTAACTAGAAACAACAGAAACAGAGACAAACCAAAATGGCAGTGATAAAACCTCTTCTGTCAATAATCACTTGTGTCAACTTTCTGTCTCTGATCTATCTACCCTCATTATCCCAGCCACTGAATAAATCCATCTCATCGATGGTCTTTCTCTTTTTCTCTGTCTCTCCACTCTTCTAAGCATGACGTCTCTCACCAAGGAATGGTCCTTCCCTGGAATTTGCCCTAAATATTTAAGAAAAAGCCTCAAAATCCTTGCCTGCAAGGAGCAGCCTGGCTTCACTCTCCCTAAGGC
>NW_006400097.1:1145238-1165665 GCF_000299155.1 Elephantulus edwardii | reverse complement strand
TCAATGAAACACAAATAGATGTTCCTCTAGTATTCTCTGCTTTCAGGCAAGATCCATCTAACATTAACTTGTTCAAGCAGCACTAGTTATAATATTCCTAGTACAATGGTCTTGTCTAAACCCAGCCTGTACATCTAGCAGTTCTCTGTTGATGTACTGTTCCAGTCGTTTTGGATGATTTTCTGCAGAATTGTGATTATACTTGACATTAATGTTATTGTTCGATAACTTCCACACTCTCTTGAGTCAAATTTTTTTGTAATGCGAATAAGTATAGATCTCTTCCAGTCAGTTGGCCAGGTGGTTGTCCTCCACATTTCTTGGCACAACGTAGTGAGCACATCCAGGGCAGCTTGTTTGCTGAAATATGTCAATTGGTATACCACCAATTCCTGGGGCCTTGTATTTTGCCAATTCTTTCAGAAAAGCTTGGACTTCTTCCTCACCATAAGCTCTTGCTCTTATATTGTTTCATGAAATTCCTCTGTGTCAGCCAGTTCGGTTTGGTACAGTGACTCTGTATGCTCCTACCATCTACATTTAATGCTTTCTGGATCATTTAATATTCTTCCCAAGAAAATCCTTAAGTATTGCAATTGAGGACTTGACCTTCACCTTAAGAAATGCTGAGAAATATATCAATATGGAGGAATATTAACAAGTAGAGAAGAACAAAGAATGTGGCATCAAGATGGTAGGCAGATTCATCAATAACTTGCCTTATTCAGAAGTCACACCATTGTTTGCTGAAAATGAGGAGGATTTGAAGTACTTGTTTTAGAAGATCAAGGAATACAATCTTCAATATGAATTGCATTTCAATGTTAAGAGAATAAGGTTTCTTGCCACTGGACAAATAGGCAACATTGTGACGGATGGAGAAGAGATTGAAACTGTCAAAAACCTCATCTTACTTGGATCCACAATTAACATTATTGGTACCAGTTGTCAGGAAATAAGGAGATGTATAGCATTGAGAATGTCTGCAATTACGGAACTCTTCAAATTATTGAGGAGAAATGATGTCAGTTTGAGGACTAAGGTGTGCCTGATTCAGGCCATGGTTTTTCACATCACGTGTTGTACTTCTTAGAGCCAGACAATGAATATGTATGACAGACAAAAAATAATGGTGTCTTTTAGCTGTGGTGATGCAGAAGAGCACTTAAAATATCATGGGCAACCTAAAGAATAGGCAAATATTTCATGGAGAGCATGCAACTGGAATGCTTTTTTGGAGGCAAGAGTGATAAGTCTATGTCTCACATACTTTGGACATGTTGGTATGAAGTGCTGGCTATTCGTTGGAGAGGGACATGATACTAGGAAGGGTGGAAGATTGCCAAGGAGAAGAAGGTTGTCAACTGTTTATATATTTAAGTCTAAATTTAAGAGAAGAAAGGGAACAGAGAAATCAGTGAGCTGAAGATAGGAACTTGAATGGGAACAAACTAGAATTCTAGCAAAAGAGAAGAGACAGAAAGAAAATGAAGAGAACATTAGAGTCATGTGGAATAAAGTCAAAAGGAATAGCACATGTATCACTGGATTTTGAGAACACAAGGTGGAAAACATTGACAAAATTGTGGAAGAGATTTTAGAAGAAAACTTCTCTGGTCTTGGGATGAATGAGGAGATCCACATTCAGAAACCTCAGAGAACCCAATACAGACTATAACTGTAAAAAAAAAACAAAAACAAAAAAACATCAAGACGTATTCAAATTTTTTGATAACTAAAATAAGGATAAAAAACCAAAAACAGTGCAAGAAAAACAGAGTCACCTACAAAGTAGAACCAATTAGATTAAGTTTTGATTTCTCAGAAAAAACTATGTGAACAAGATGAAAATGGGATGGTATATGTAGGAGGTAGAAATAATTGCCAGTCAAAGACGATGTATCTAGAAAAGCTCTCCATAAAATATGAAGTAGAAATTAGGTAATTTCAACAAATCAGACACCATAAGGAATTTGTGAAAACAAGCTCAACTCTACCAGAAATGCTAAGAGAAATCTTTCACACAGTGATTATAAAGGAAAGTGGATAAACCACAGTAACTAGAAACAACAGAAACAGAGACAAAGCAAAATGGCAGTGATAAAACCTCTTCTGTCAATAATCACACTGTCAATGTGAATGTCTGGAATGCACTAATCAAGAGAAAAAGAGTTGTAGAGTGGATTAAAAACAAAGTAAATCTTTCTTGAGAATGGGGATAAGTATGGACCTTTTCTAATCCATTGGCCAGACTTTTGTTCTCCAAATTTCCTGGTATAGATTGGTGAGCGCATCCGGGCTGCATCAGTAAATTGAAACAAGTCAAATGGTGTTCTTGTTTTTTTGTCAATGCCTTCAATGCACCTTCACTTTCCTCTTTCATTATCATTCACTCTTGCTCTTGTTCCTGAAGTATTTAAGATTAAGTTAATTCTTTTTTGGCGCAATGATTCTGTATATTCATTTAATATTCTTCAATGGTTCCTGTTTCATTCACTATATTGCCCATAATATCTCTCAGTATGGCAGCTCGAGGCTTAAATATATTTTTCAGATCTCTCAACTTGAGAATGCAGAGTGAGTTCTTCCCTTTTTATGTTCTACTTTCAGCTCTCTGCACATTCCATTATAATACTATGCTTTGTCTTCTAGAACTATCCTTTGAAATCTGTAGAGATCTTTAAATTCAGCATGTTTTTGGATGATACAGCACGTATTATAGAACAAAAATATTTTGTGATGTTCTTGTTGTGTGTCTTTGAGTCACTTGGGACTTGTAGTGGCCCTATGTATACCAGCTCTGAATCTTGCAATATCCTGAGCCAGTTCCATTGTTTCTGACACACCTACCCTCATTTCCCCAGTCAGTGAGGCAATCCATCTCACCGGAGTCTTCCTCTTTTGCCCATCTCTCTATTCTTTCAAGCATGTTGTTCTTTTCCAAGGACTGGTCCCTCTTGGCAACATGCCCATATGTCAGATAGAGCTTCAAAATTCTTAACTCCAAGGAGCAGCCTGGTTTTACCTTTTCTAGGATAGAACTATTTGTTCTTCTAGGAGTTCATGGTATATTCAATATTTTACTCATAATTGTTGTTGTTGTTGTTTTGTGCCATCTAGTTGCTTGCAACTCATAGCAAACCTATGTACTAAAGCCCTAAATCCTCCTCCATACTGTGCCAATCGCACTGCCTCGGACACACCCATCCCGATTACTCCAGTCATTGAATCAGTCCACCTCATAGCGGGTCTTCCCCTCTTGCGCCATCCCTCCACCCACCCAAGCATGATGTCCCTCTCCAAGGACCTGTTCCTCCTTACAACATGTCCAAAGTATGTTAGAAGAAGCCTCAGAATCCTTGCCTCCAAGGAGCAGCCTGGTTTAACCATCTCCAGGTTGAATCTGTTTTCTTGGCAGTCCATGGTACATTCAATACTCTTCTCCAGCACCTCAGCTCAAAGGCCTCAATTCTCCTTCTAGCCTTCATAGTCATTGTTCAACTCTCTGATGCACAAGTGATTGCAAAGACGATAGCCTGTATCAGATGCACCTTAGTCTCCAGAGTGACGCCAGTGCTCTTCAGTACCCTGGAGAGGTCCCTAACAGCAGACTTTCCCATTGCAATATGTTTTTTTTTTTTTTTTAAATTTCCTGGCTACTGGTGCCAAGAGTGTTGACCATGGAGCCAAGCAGACAAAAGTTGTTAACAATCTCAGTCTCTTCACCATCTATCCTGATGCTACCAATTGGTCCAGTGGTGAGAATCTTTGTCTTCTTGACATTGAGCCTCAATCCATACTAAAGGCTGCAGTCCTTGACTGTCTGCAGCAAGCATATCAGGTCCTCCTCAGTTTCAGCAAGCAGAGCTGTGTCACCTGCATAATGCAGATTATTAATAGATCTTCTACCAATCCTGAAGTCACACTTCTTCTCATAGAGCCCAACGTCTTGGATAATCTGTTCTGCATACAGGTTGAAAAGGTAAGGAGATAGGACACATCCCTGGCAATTTATAAAATCATTGCTCCTGCATACTGTGTAGTATCCTGTCTTGTGAATGTATCACAATTTCTCAATTCATTCATTTGTGGTAGGACATTTGGGCTGTTTTCATATTCTTGTGATGGTGAATAATGCTGCTATGAACACTGGTGTACAAATCTCCCTTGGTGACTCAGCTCTCATTTTCTTAAGGTATATTCCAAATAGTGGAATAGTTGGGTCATATGGAATTCCTATGTTCAGGTTTTTAAGGAAACACCAAACTGTCTTCCAGAATGGTTGCACCATTTTAAATCCCACCAATAATGCATAAGAGTTCCTTCCTTGCCACATCCTCTTCAACATTTATTACTTTCTGCCCTATTAAACTTTTCCACTGTTACTGGAGGGAAACGGTATCTGATTGTGCTTTTGATTTGCATCTCTCTTATTGAAAGTGATTTGGAGCATTTCTTCATGTGACTGCTTGCCATTCGAATATCTTCCTCTGTAAAATTTCTTTCCATGTCTTAGATAAATGAGTTTTTATGTTTTTCTGCCTTATATTTACCACTTTGTGGTAAATAATATCAATAGATTTGTTGAAGTCATAACTAAGTCTAAGTTCTTAAATATGCTTATTTAGAGAATTGATATTTAAATATCCATTTGGCTATATTGCTTGCTTTATTTCAACTTTTTTCACATAAAGATGGCATATTTTAAAAATAAGTTAAGTCTCTTTGACTTATTGTCCATATGAATGTATATAATTTCATACAATTTAAAGAGATGTAGATCATTTCAGACAATTTAAAGAGCAACAACTTCTTCTTTAGTAGGTATGGCCCAGCAAGTTTTTACCCTTTATATACAACTTTTCTTTCCTTTTGGTTTTAACATAACATATGGTGGCATGTCAAAATGAAATCTTTATTTTACACCATATGGTAGTCTTACAATAGCAGTTCAATGCAGTCAATAAGTAGTAAAAATTTGAGGGAGAAAGCTTAACAACATATTTCATTTCACATAGTCTTGAAATTATACTGTTAACATTTTCTGGGAAATAAATACATAAATTTCAATAAGAAAGCATGCAGAATCAATAAACAGTGCAAAATGCAAACACATTATTTTCCCCCTGCATTATTTACTCTATAGAACTGCTGTTTTAAAATTCTAATGTATACAGTACTGATTCAAATTTCTAGAAAAGCAGTAAAATTTTTAAAAAGCTATAATGAGTGACAATATAAAATTGGTGATTGTAAACTTAAACAATCCCTCCATGATTGCTTCTATAAAATTTTATTTATATACATATCCATATATAACTTATTTCAGTTTACTTCTCTATTCAAATTTTCTTTGTTTCTAAACTCTTAAAGGAAATTAACCATCATTATTTTATATTTAAGTTACACATTGAAGCAATTTCCCACAAAACACATATTTGTCATACTTAGGTCTTA
Source organism: Elephantulus edwardii (assembly GCF_000299155.1). Lineage (NCBI taxonomy): Eukaryota > Metazoa > Chordata > Mammalia > Macroscelidea > Macroscelididae > Elephantulus > Elephantulus edwardii. The sequence goes on along the minus strand of NW_006400097.1, from coordinate 1,160,208 downwards.
TATCTTGAAGGTTTAATTTAGAACAGTTTTTCTTTAAGATACTCCTACCTAGTAGGTAAGTTTTAATAAAAACAATATTGGTAAAAATCACATCAATTTACTACTTAGTTGGTGGGACTGAATTTAGAACAAAACATCATTTAAGTAAGTTTTTAACATTTTTCAATGATAAATGTTTAAGATAGAATATAGCTATTATTAATAATAAAATTCAGAGCAGTAAATCAATTTGCAGAAATGCTTCTCCCTAGTGCCTAATTTCTCATGTGTATGTGGTGATACCGCCTGCCCAAAGTGCAAGTGGTTGAAATCCATGCACTGTTCTTCAGGAGGAAGGTGGATGATCTTGTTCTGTATAATTTATAACCTCTGAACACCCACTGTAGGATCGGGTACGAGTTGGTTCCCACTCGACTGCACATAATAACAAAAGCACCATGGCTTTAAAAAGTAAAGATCAATAGTTCTCAAAATATCGATCACTACTTTGTCTAACTACTTGAAGTTAAGAAATGCGTCTGATGGTATTTTTAAATTAAGCAAGAATGCTGTCAGACCCTTCCATTTTATTATTTTTATAAAAGAAATCTTTACCCAGAATTAGAAATTATACTACTGCTTTCTTTGGACTGACAATCATTTCTTAGGAGTTTATCAATATTGTTCTAATTTAGTTTTAATGCAACATGGTCACACAGGTGAAACCACATAGTTTGTTTCTTTTACCTCATGAGAGTAAGAAATCAATTCTCCTACTAGGTATTCAGCTTATTTCCTCCCGTGGGTCCATAAGAGCTTATATACTTCTACTTAGTAAAGCCTGCTGAGTCGGCCAAAGATGTTACTTTTACTTCAAAGCAATCTTAAGTTTCCTTCTGGAGCAGTTTTTCCCTAGGGCACAATTAGGATGATCTTTCCACCCTGCACAGACTGTTTTAATCACTTTGAAGTGGCTGTAATTATTTCCTTCTGACCACTGTTGGGCATTAGGCATGGATGCACAAATCTTACTAGGAGTGTCTCAGTAGTCTCACTTCAACTATAGATGTAGTACAATAAAACAGAGAGCATAAACATGGCTTCCTAAGAAGCAAAGGGATAACATTGAACATCAAGTATGGGTCATTTCTGTTCTTATGTGAGAATCAACAAAATCCAGAAATATAAGTAAATATATTTAACTAGTTTGTCAATTCCATTTCCAGAGAATCTAAGGCCTACTAATAATTAAACATAGTTGAATTCATTTAAAGCCAAATTTTAACTTAGTATTTCTTTATTTGGTCTAAAAATCATTTCTCATACACAGTTTGTATATAATGTTAACAACAGGTTAAGATAACTAACTAAATTACCTTTATACTTTTAACAATATTATGTAAAAAAGGAGGCTCCCATACTTCCTTCTTATTAACACACTACTTCAAATTAGTAAACAACCGTTTAATTTTCTTTAATGGAGGAGTCCATTCTAAAGGTCATATATAACATCATTCATAAATTAGTATAATGCTATTTAATTATTACATAAGATAAAATTATTTATGCAAAGCAGAAATTTGTCTACATCATTAATGTTGAAATTTAACTGGATGTTTCTGATTGGTTATATTGTTCTGATTTTTTATACTGTTCTTGTTAGGTCGTACAGAGTTGACTACAACTCAGTGAGTGAGATTGTTTTTATTTTCCTGCTGTTTTGAATGAGCATGGGTCCATTCATGCCTCAGTTATTATTTCCTTTAGGTATATCCCTAACAGTAGAAGAGATGGGTCATCCACAATCTATACTATTGTCACCAGCAGTCAAGAAATCAAAAGACAAATTGCATTGGATAAGTCTGTTTTCAAGGACCTCTCTAGAACAACAGTGTCAGTCTAGAGACTAAGGTGAACCTGATACAGGCCATGGTTTTCACAATTGGTAGTTATGCATCAGAGAACTGGGCAATGACTAGGGTTGATATATTTTTGTTGTAGTGCTGGAGAAGAGTGTTGAACATACTGTGGACTGCCAGAATACACTGATCTGTCCAGGACAGGATAAAATCAGGCTGCTTCCTGAAGGCATACTTTGGGAACATGGCCAGGGCATCATCTTTGAAGGGAAGAGGGACAGCACAGGAGAGGAAGACTCAGGATGAGATAGATTGAGTTAGTGACTGGAGAAATGAAATTAGGTCTGTAGGAGACAAGGAGGTTGGCTCAAGTTAGGACAAAGTTCAGAACTAATGTGCATAGGGTCCCACAAGTTATAGCAAACTCAATGGCACATACCTACAAGAGCGACAACATGGAATTTCTATGGTAAGCTTTCCTAGAAAATCTCAAACTGTCTTCCATAGCACTTGAATCCATTTTACAATCCCACAAATAATTCATTACAGTTCCAAACTCCCCACATACTTTCCAAGAGTTATTGCTTGCTTTGTTGTTAAACTTTACTACTATTTCTGAGGTGAGATTGGGTAAAACGTCCTTGCCTGGCAATAGATCTCTTTCACCTTTCTGTATATTACACTCCATCACCCAGAACTCCATCTATGTGATTCTCTTTTATAGATGACTCTTTTTTTCATGTGTTTTTAGATTTCTTTCCTTATCTTTGCTTATAGAGAATTTGCCTACAACATGTCTTTCTTTTGGAGGCTAGTCTGTTTAGATTTGCTCAGCTTCTTGAATGTAGATTTCCTCATTCATTTTGACACCTGGAAGTTTTCTTCTAGAACTTCTTGCACAATTTACTCAATGCTTTCTGTGCCACCTGTCATGTTCTTGACAGCACTCAACAACAAATATATATATATATATATTAATATATTACATATATAATATATATTACATATAAAATATATATCACAGATATAATATATATCACATAGATAGTATATATCACATAGATAGTATATATCACATAGATAATATATATCACATAGATAATATATATCACATAGATAATATATATCACATAGATAATATATATTACATATTATGTATATATATATAAAGTTCCTTTTGATATTATTCTACAAGATGATAATATTTCATTGACTCTTTTTAGTCTCCTGTGTTGTTGTTGCTTTTTTTTCCTTTTTCCTCTAGTATGTTCTCTTTGAGTTCTTATCTTCCAACTCATTAACTCTCTGTTCAATTTCTTTTGTTCTGTTTTTGGGTTTTGTTTGTTTGTTTTTTCATTTTTGTATTGTTTTGTTTGGTTTTGTTTGGTTTGGTTTGGTTTGGTTTTTTTCCCCTACCAGCTTGTTGGAAACTTCTGCCATTTTGGTCTTTATTGCATTTTCATGCTTTTCTGATCTGTGTCGGTGTACCCTTTCTGTCTTTTGCTGGTTTTAAAATTCTTGTAGCTTTATTTTTTATTTTAATTCTTTCTTCAATCATTGCAATTTTTTTTATTTGTTTTTATGCAACTCCACATTACAATATTAATACTGACTCTCAAGGGTATTTTCTTGATTTATGTTTTCCATTATTCCTTCCATCATCCATAACTTCTTCAGCAGCTACTCATATAAGCCCACCTTGACATATTTCTTCTGCCTTCCTATCTCTAGGGTATTCTTTGCTCTGCAATATGTTCTACTTTTTTCATCCTTATTCACTGTCCAGCTCTCAGATGAATAGCAAACAATCGAAAAGGCTATGGCCTGGGTCAGACAGACCTTAGTCCCAAACTGACATCATTACTTCTCAGTAATTTGAAGAGGTGTCTGACTGCACATTTTCCCAGTGCAATGTGTCCCTTATTTTGTGACTACTCACACCAGTGGATTAATTTTGGATCCAAGAAAGAAGCTGTCAACAGTTTCAATCTCCTTTCTATCGACCATGACACTGCCTATAGGTCCAGTGCTAAGAATCTTTGTTTTGTTGACATTGAGATGAAACCCAAACTGAAAGCTCCATTTTTCAGGTGCAGCTGGAGTCCTCTTTGGAGGCAAGAATTAGGAAGTTTTGCTTCACGTCCTTTGCACATGTTTCTGGGAGGAGCTATTCCTTGGAGACGGACATGATATTGGGAAGGGTGCATGGTCAGTGAAGGAGAGAAATACCCTCAACCAAGTGGATTGACATGGTGACTTCTGTAACGGGCTCTTGTTTGTCAGGAACTGTGAGGATGGTACAAGATAGAACAGCGTTCGGATCTTTTGTTCATAGGGTCACTATGAGTCATACTCAACTCATGGCACCTTATAACAACAACAACCTCAACCATATTTTCTAGTTAGTAGATTTTCAGAATATCCAAGTAGATAAACAAATAGGAAACAGAGAGATAGAGATAATAGCTTTGCTAGAATATTTAGAGTACGAAATCACTTTTTTTTGTCTTTCCTCCTTTTTGTTTCTACTAACTCTCATAGTTAACAATTGATGGCAAAAATATTTAAGCACTCCACTATTAGCGATATAGTACATAGTTCTGTTATGTAATGCATGAAGTTGTCTGAATGCAAATTGTCACAAGAAGTATTTTGCTTTTGTGGTTTTTTTTTTGTTGTTGTTGTTGTTCTTTTTTAGTTTTGGCTTTGGTGGGTTTTTGTTTTGTTTTTGTTGTTGTTGTTGGTTTAAACTTCCACAATTTATAGTCACTTCAGACCTCTTTATTCCGATAACAACAAATTATTTTGTAGAAATTAGTTACCCAGAACTCAGTGGCTTAATACAATATTAATGAATTAAAGTTTCCCAATTGATTCTACTGATTTGAAACATCTTCAGCTGTTTCCTAATGTTCATTCAATAATGTTCATCCATACTTTTGTTTATATTAACATATTTAATATGTTTCTTGCTGGGTGTGTTTTCAAGATACCCCCATTTACATTTTTAGAGGCTGAAAGTTTAGTTTGTATGGGTAATGAAGGGCCATATGTTTTTCATTTTCTAGTAGGATATTTGAATTTATTCACATGACTTCTGAAAGAGAAACTAGCAACACTTTTTCAGGGTTTACCTTGATAATTCTATCACATTCTATAAGTGAAGAATATAAAAATTTAGATTCAGAGAGATTTAGGTAAACTATATCTCTTAATAGAAGAAAAGTGTAGCAATGTAGTTATGTAAAGAATGTTGATGAATTTAATATTAACATACCATAACTAATTATTTTTCTTGTTTATATTTATTTCTCAATGATCTTATTCATTTACAGAAATATTTTAAGATGCCATCTACATGCTGCTCAGTCCAAATATGTATCTGTAGCAAGCATGTTACTGAAGAGCCAAAGAATTAACTAGCCATTTTATTTTTAAATTTAAATGGATACTTAAAAAAAAGGACTACAACTTTTGATATGAATTTCAGAATAACGAAAACAAAATCCTCATCACTGAACCAGCTGACAAAATCATGTTAGATGTAGAAAAAATTGAAGTGGTCAATGATTTTGTTTTACTTGCAAAACACACAAACATAGCAACAGCAGTCAAGAAATCAAAACATATGTTGCACTGGGGAAATCTGCTATCAAGTACCTCTCAAAAGTACTAAAGAGTCCTAATGAGTAACAGTATCAGTATAAAGATTAAAGTATTCCTGATTCGTGCCACGGTATTTTCAATGTAATCTGAAAGTTGGCCAATGAATAAGGATTATTGTAGGATTTATGCTTTTCAACTGAGATGATGGAGGAGAGTACTTAATGTCCCATGTTGTTGTGTATTGTCAAGTCAGAACCAACCCATATTTAATGTTCCAGCAGGTTTTTAGAGGCCATTGATCACATGGGAGGAAATTGCCCATCTTTCTCCCTCATAGCAGCTGGAAGATTGAAACGACATGCCTTTGGGATTGCAGTGCAGCGTACTACAACTAGGCTATCAGAGTTCTGGTAGACAGCCAACAGAACAAACAGAACTGTCTCGGAGGAAGTGAAACTGGAGTGCTCATTAGGGCAAGATTCTGATCAGTTGTTCATAGAATTGATCTGATTGTGGAGGCAATGATACCTAACAACAACAATGAGAAATGAACTGATCTCAACATTACAAATGTTGTTATGTGCCGTCGAGTCGTTTGCGACTCATAGCGACCCTATGCACAACAGCTCTAACTCTGCTTCATCCTGAGCCAATCTCATTGTCTCCCACAAACTCATCCCGATTGCCTCTGTCACCGAATCAATCCACCTCCCAGAAGGCCTTCCCCTCCTGCGCCTGCCCTCCACCCTCCAAAGCACGATGTCCTTCTGCAAGGACCAGTTCCTCCTTACGACATGACCAAAGTATGTCAGACGAAGTTTCAGAATCCTTGCCTCCAAGGTGCAGCCCTGTTTAACACTCTCCCGGATGAATCTGTTTTCTTAGCAGTCCCTGGTACCCTCAGCACTCTTTTCCAACACCAAAGGTCAAAAGCATCAATTCTCCTTCTATCCTCCCTGGTCATTGTCCAGCTCTCTGACGCATAACAAGTGACTGCAAAGACCATGGCCTGTACCATTATAAATAGGATTGAAAAACTAGAAAAGAGCAATGGAAAATGCTGAACTTACAGAACTTGGATTGTTGCCCATTGAATAAACTCAATGAATTTAAAACTACTTGCATTTGGTTGTTGTATAGTTAACAGTTTTTGTTAATTTTTTTTCTTGGTAATATGTGAGTTTTAACTCATAAATATTAATTTTCTCTTTAAATAATTTATACAGTAGAGTCCTACTAAGTAGCCTTTAGTTCAGCTAAAAATAAGTTTGTGAAATTGTCTGTCATTTATTTTAGAGAGCTAAGAAAATGAATGGCATTTTCTACCAAGTTTATTTGTGTCCTATCCGTGGAAATAAGGAATATCAGAAAAGCTTAGAGAATTGCTGGTCTCAAGAGAAGGAGCTGCTCCTTTGTTACTCTTTCTTTTGTCTTTTTGAGAGCACAGAAGCACAACATAAGTTTTAATTAAGATAAAGTTAGAAGTTTCTAACTTCTATGAATTAAAATGGCAAAATAAGAAGCAAATACAAACATAATTGCATCTTCAAATATTTTTATAACTTAGCTACTCAACAACAGTTAAGACCAATTTTTGCCACAGCTTTTATTCCTTTTACTTTTTTTATAGAGTTGGCATTTTTGTTCAGTAATATTTTCTTATACTTGACATTTATTACTCATTACTAAATAATTAAATAAAATTTGTAACTGAGTCTATTCTATTGATGACCCCATAAATGCAGAATAGAACTCTTCCCTACAATTTTTAAGGTTGTATCCTTTTAGAACCTGTCTTCTGAGACATCTGTTTGTGAATTCTAACTACAAATGTATTGTTCAGGTGTCATCGACTGGTTAATCATTTGAACCAGACAGAACTACAAGGTTATAGTTATCATATTGTTTTAATGACTCTTGCATGAAAATTTTCCCTTTTCTTTCTGAATTGAGCCAATTCTAGTTCAATGAATCTTAAATTATATTTTGAGTGTGGTTTTTAATTCAAATATCCAGTTCAACCTTTTTGGTTCAAAATTCAAATTCAATGTATCTTAGTGAAAAACTCTAGTTTTAGTAGATTAAATTGTTAATTTATGTTATTAAGAAAGTTAACATCTTTAAAGAATGAATTAAATTATTTATATATAATTTCTAGGACTTTTAAAAAAATAATAAGGAACAAAATAAGATAAAAAGAGAGAAATCAAGCAAACCAAACAGGTAGGCACACAGACTGTAGAAATGAAGGCTTATCCATTGAAAATAAAGGAACAGTGATAATAGGTCAGATTGGTAAGTTTTGAAAGAAATAACTTTCATTAAGATGAAAATCCTAATAGTATAGAAATCAGTTAACTGTTTAAATGAACTGTATTTTTATAATCCAATAGAGCAATATTTTTAGTTATTTAGTAATATCATTAACATCACATATAATGAAAAGCTTGCCAAAGTTATTCAAAATAGGATGAAACAGTGCATCCATATGGACTTGCCTGAATTTGAAGGTAAAATTTGTACATAGACCAAGAAGCAATTGTTTCAGCAAAACCATGTTTGCACCTAAGGGAGATCCTAAGGGCTGCAGTTCCTATAAGACACACTAGTTTGTCCTTTTCGCAATCTATCATTTCCAACACCACAATTCAAAGATATCTATTCTTTTTTGGTCATCCTTATTATTCAACAATTATTTCCACACAAAGCAAACAAGAAAGACTGTGGTTTGGATCAGGTGTACTTTAAACTTATATTTTTGCTCTTAAATACTTTGGAGAGGTCATTGAGAGCAGATTTTCTCAATGTAAAACTCAATTGAATGGTTGATTACATTATTTGCTAACAAAATCATTTATATATTCTACCATTTAGGGTATTTAACTATCAATTATATGCTTGAGTAATAAGAATAATTCATTAGTTCAAATTTTGTGTAGATAGGATTGATTAATTAGCAGAAATTCACAGATTTCAAGTAATATGTCTTGAACATTTACTTTTATATTTATTATGATGTATCTTCTTGTTACTGTTGTATGTGCCATCAAGTCACCTGCAACTCATAACAGCCCTGTGTACAAAGGTTCTGAAGTCTGCCCTATCTGAGCAAGTCTCTCTGACTCTGAAAAATCTATCCCCATTACACCAGTTACTGTGTCACTTCATGTCATCCAGGGTCTTCCTCTCCTGCACTGTCCTTCCATCCTTCCGAGAATGATGTCCTTCTTCAAGGACTAGTCGCTCCTGACCATGTGTCCAAAGTATGTGAGCAGAAGCATCAAAATCCTTGCCTCAAAGGAGAAACTTGATTTCACTCTCTCCAAAACAGAACTGTTTGCTCTCTTGGCAGCCCATAGTGTGTTCAATCCTCTTCTCCAATACCACAACTCAAAAGCATATGCTTTTCTTTTGCCATTTTTAGTCATTATCTAGTTCTCTGGTGCACAGCAAGTAATTGTGAAGACCATGGCCTGAATCAGCTCCTCCTTAGTCTCTAAACTGATAGCTTTGTTTCTCAGTACTTTGGAGAGGTTGCTGACAATAGATTTTCCCAGTGCGATTCATCTTTTGATTTCCAGAGTGTTGGTGTCACAACTGTTGATTGTAAGCAAGCAAAAATTGTTAGCAATGACAGTTTCTTTTCTATCTATCATGATGCTACCAGTTCGCCCCGTTGTGAGAATTTTGATTTCTTGGTGTTAAGCTTCACTCCATAATGAAACTTCAGTCTTTCACTTTCTGCAGCAAGCACTTCAGGTCCTCCTCAGTTTCAACAAGCAAGATTATGCCATCTGCATACCACAGGTTGTTGATGAGTTTTCCTCCAATCCTGATGTCACATTCTTCCTCATGAAGGCAAGCCTCCCTAATGATCTGTTCCACATATAGATTGAAAAATTATGAAGACAGGACACATCTCTAAAGCACTCCTTTTCTGATTTTGAACCATGTAGTGTTTCCTTGTTCCTTCCTAGTCCTCGTATAGGTTTCGCATGAGCACAATCAAGTGTTCTGAGATTTCCATTCTCCTCAAGATTAGCCACAATTTATATATATATATATAAAATCCACACAGTCACATGTTTTAGCATAGTCAGTGAAGCACAGATAGACATTCCTCTGGTCCTCTTTGCTTTCTACCAAGATTCATCTGATGTTGGTTTTAATTTCTCGAGTGCCATGACCTTTTCTAAACACAGTTTGTATTTCTGGTAGTTCTCTGTCAATGTACTGTTTCAGTTGTTGTGAATAATTTTCAGGATTATTTTGCTTGTGTGCAATAATAGTGGCATTGATCTATAATTTCCACACACTATCATGCCATGGTCTTTGCAATCACTTATTATGCATCAGAGAGCTGGACAAAGACCAAGGAGGATAGAAGGACAATTGATGCTGTTGAGCTTTGGTGTTGGAGAAGAGTGCTGAATGTGCCATGGACTGCTAAGAAAACAAACAGATTCATCCTGGAGAGGGTTAAACCGGGCTGGCTGCTCCTTGGAGGCAAGGATTCTGAGGCTTCGTCTGACATACTCTGGTCATGTTGTAAGGAGAGACCTGTCCTTGGAGAAGGACATCATGCTTGGGAGGGTGGAGGGTAGGCGTAGGAGGGGAAGGCCCTCTGGGAGATGGATTGATCTGGTGACTGGGGCAATCGGGTTGATTGTGTCTGAGGCAATGAGATTGGTACAGGATAGAGCAGAGTTTAGAGCTGTTGTGCATAGGATCACTATGAGTAGCAAGCAACTCGATGGCACATAACAACAACAACAAGAATCAGATCACATTATTTTTTTAAAATGGAAATAAATATAAATTGTTTTCAGTCAGTTGGCCTAAAGGTTGATTTCCTTATTTCTTGGCACAACCTGATGAGCACATCCAGAGCAGCATCTGCTTGTTCAAATATTTAAATTGATATTCCATCAATTCCTTGGGCCTTTTCCCCCCTCAGTCCTTTCAGGGAATTCTAAACTTCTTCCTTCATCACCATTTCTTCTTGATCTTGTTTCCAGGAATTTTGTTTCTTAGTCAAATCTTTTTGGCACAGTACCTCTGTATATTCCTTCCATCTTCTTTTAATGCTCTCTGGATCATTCAATATTCTGACCATAAAATATTGCAACCCAAAACTTGAACTTGTTTTTTAGTTCTTTCATCTTAAGATAAGCTGAATGAGTTCAGCACTTTTAATTTCCCAACTACAGTTCTTTGCACATTTCATCATAATGAAATTTTTTTCTTTGTCTTCTCAAATTTTCCCTTTGACATATTTTGTTTAGCTTCTTACCTTCCAGCTTTCTTCTCTTTATTTTGGCTTCACGGTCCTTTCGTGCAATATTTAGAGCCTCTTCTGACATCTTTCTTTTGTCTTTGTAATAACCTTTTGCATTCCTTATGGATGCTATTTTTGTTATTCTCCCGTAGCTCTTGTAGCTATCTACTTCCAAAATAACAAGCCTAAAAACCCAATGTACAATAGAGCACACTTAGAGCAGCCTAGCAGATATGGCACCTGAGGGTGATCTCCAAATTTGAAGAAAACAATACAAAACATACAAGGTAGGCAGAGTTCTAAGCAGCTACTAGTTATTGGAATGCTGAATGTGAGACACATGAACTTAGAAAAACAGAACATTGTTAAAAAATAAATGGATCACAAAAATATTTATGTACTAGATATTGGCAAAAATGGATTGGCATATAATATTTTGAATCAGACAATCATATGATCTATTATGCTGGAGCTGAAATGTGAGGAAAAAAGAGATGGCTATCATAGTCAAAATTATCATTTCTAGATCCATCTTGAAATTTAATGGTGTGGTGACCAGACATTATCCAATAAAATTCAATTAAATCACTATCAATCAAATATATGTGCCAACAACCTGATCCAAAGAGGAGGAAATAGATGATTTCCACCAAATTTGCACTCAAAAATCAATTGGACATGCAACCAACATGCAATAATAATAATAATGGATGACTGGTATGTAAAAGTTGGGAACTGAGAAGAAGGATCAGTAGTCAGAAAACATGGACCTGGTGGTAGAAATGAGGCTCCAGATACAATGATAGAATTTTGTACAACCAATGATTTATTTATTGCAAAACATTTTTATAAGAAACATAAACATGAAACACTTCCATGATACATCTTCAAGGATATGAACGTGTATGGCTAAGCACAATTGATAACAGTGCATCTAAGTTCCAAAATCAATCTCCATAATGGTCTATGTGTTTCCTATTACCAAAGAGGCCTTTTAGAGTAGTGAGAGAAGATCTTCACCCTGAAACTTACAGCATCCCTTTTCAGCAGGAAGTAGCTAAGAAAATACACCATCCCCTTTTCCTTATGAATCGGGATTAAGTCTCCCTCAGGGAGGAGTGATAGGGAATGGCAAAGGACACACTGACAAAGGAGATTAATCAGAACTGGCTTTGACAAGCACTGTGGCAATTGGACAATTAAAACAGACTTTCAAGGGGGGGAAAAAGGGAAGAACAAACTGGGGAGGAGGGTAGAGAAAATAGTGCAACAATGAATGAATGAAAACCCAAAATCTCTGTAAATGTTCATTAAGATTAATAAAATTTAATAATAAAAAATATAAACAGCAACTGTAAACTTAGGTCTCATCTGATCATCTAAAGAGATATCATATTGATTATATCTGTGTAAAAGAAAAAATTGGAAAAGCTCAGTATCAGCAAGCAGTGATAATTAGGCCAGGTACTGATTGTGGATGATGTATCTAGTACATACAGATTGGCTCAACATAGGGTAGTGTTCAGAGCAAATGTACATAAGGTTGTTAGAGTCATAGGCAACTCAACAGCAAATATGAATAAATCTATGAAAAATTAATATAATAATGTTTGCTTTCTGCTCAGTTATGAAGAATGTTTTGCTCTTATTTTTGAGTGCCCTATTCATAGCCACCTTATAAACAACATAACTGAACCTTGTCTTATTTAACCTGTGTGCCATTTTCAGGTTGCTCAACTCCTGTTAAAGTCTCTGTGACAATGCATTTTGTTGAGAGGTGTTCTCTCTTTCTCTGACCTTCCAACTTTCCCAAATTGATGTCTTTTTCCTAGACTGATCCCCTCCTGACATTACACCCAAATCTTGTAAGTAAAGTTTCATCAACCTTTCATCTAAGAAGCATTCTGGTTGCACTTCTTCAAGGCAGATGTGTTTGTTCTTTGTTCTTTTGGCAGTCCATGGAATGGGTATACAATACTTTTCTCCAACACAAAAAACAAAGTCAATGATTCTTCTGTCGTTCTTATTTATTTTCTAACTATCAGATTCATAGTATTGAATTGAATAGACTATAACTTGATTCAGGCACACCTTTGTTTTTCAACTGATATTTTTGCTCGTTAACACTTCAGTGAAATCCTTAACTGCAAATTTTACTAATGTGGTATGTCTTTTGATTTCTTAACTGCTATTGCCATGAATGCTGGTTGTGGATTCAGGTAATTCTCTAACGATTATAATAGCACCTGTTGTTCCAGTGGTGAGAATTTCTGTTTTCTTCATCCTGAGATGTAATTCGTATTGAACCTTTCCATCTTTGATCTTCTGCAGCATGTGTTACAAGTTCTCTTCACTTTCAGGAAGCAAAGTTGTGTTATCTGCATAGCTTATTTTGCTCAGCAGTCTTTCTTCAGTTCTAATATATTCTTTTTCACATGGTCCAGCTTCCTCAATGATACGCTAGCCATATGTATTCAATAGGTATGCATAAATGATGTATTTCTGAAACACACCTATCTTGATTTAAAAAAAAATTACCTAAAAGTATTGTTATAAAATGCATAATTGTTATATGGTTGTTATGGAGAGTATAAGAACTTAGGCACAATAACACTTTATTCCATAAGGTTTTCAAAACTTTTTCAGAAGTGTATCAAGATATTTTTTCTTCCCAGATACTCTGGGTAGGTTCACACTACCAATCTTTCATTTAGTAATCAATAGTTCTCCATTCATGCCATACAGGATCTTGTTATATTACATACCAACATTTACTATTAAGAACAGATTACTTAGTGTAATAGTCTCACTTTGAGTACTTGTAGTGTTAGAATTTTAAGAATTACATTTCTATCAATTGCCTTCGATCTTATCATGATGTCAGGTAGAATTATGTTAGTAAATTGAATCTTTGAGGATCCACCTATCACCTTGAACTCCTCTGGTGGTGTGATCTCTAGTTACATCAACTATGGACATGTAGTTTACCATTGAGCAGCATCTTGATCATCAACAGCTAGGAGGGAAACATAGGAGAGAGAGCTAACCAGACTCTAGCAAGACTGTGGCAAACTGTAGCCTGACAGGATCAGAGCCCTTAATATGATAGCATCAACACCAGGAAATAATAGCACAGAAAGCAGTGCGTATCTTTTTGGAACAGGGGTTCCTGTTCTAGAAGTATCTTGTTAGTGACTGAAAAGCTGTCTGAACTGAGAGAAGGAATATGTGTCTTGCTATTAACTTGGCTTGGAATTACTATATATTGAACCTGAAATTTAATTAAGTGATATAATTTTACTTTCCCCTCTACTTCAACCTGTTTCCATGACATATCTCACAAATGAGAGTAAAAAGAGATTCTGCAAGGTCTTATTTTGTTATTTGCAATGAATTTTGGACCCGATGATTATAGTAGAGGTAGATGCAGCAGAGAAAGGACCATACCTCGCTTTATAGAGATCCGTTCTATACTGTAGATGTCGTTGATGAGGACACTTCCCCTTGTAGGGATTAGTAGTTGTCATGATTGGTCTTTCTCACTTTGCCTTTGTTCCTTTAACAGTATTTTATGCACAGTTAAGATAACTGGTTTTTATTGAATGATAATTAAAGCTCTATAGAGATGTAACACATTTATGATAAAATAAGAAACTTTTCACCTTTACTTACTTCAAGTATGCTGAGATATTTCATTTAAGTGTATAACAATGCCCATATTTTATCTCTGATTACTATGCAGGATATGATTACTCTGAAAATTGACAGGACAAAAGAATATCAAGAAAATTGCTAGTTTATTGTCCAGTTTACTTGTCAAGCATGTACCTAAAACACAGGGAAGAAAATGAAAAGTTAGTCTTTGTTTCTATTTCTCTAAAAGAGTATTAATAACACCTAAATAGCTATATATTTTAATAACTACTAACAGTACTGCCTAAGATAATGTCTATATTTTGTTTTATTCATCTTATTTCATTATTTTTTGCTTTTCAAGAGAATGAACTTATTTAAACCTCATCAGGTAGAATGAAACCTGCTGTCCCTGTCTTAAAGATCAGAGTGGAATTGTTCCACAAGTTTTCCAATTTTAAATCTTTTGGGGACAGATATTTCTTCCACAGAGTGGCTGGTGGTTTCAAAGAGTCCAACTTCACTCCTTAAGAATAGAAGAACGGTAGGAGGTATCTCACTCCCTGATTTCAAATCCTACTACACTGCCATAGTGGTAAAGACAGCATGGTACTG
>NW_006400097.1:1142725-1143431 GCF_000299155.1 Elephantulus edwardii | reverse complement strand
AACAATGAATGAATGGAAACCCAAAATCTCTGTAAATGCTTATGAAAATTAATAAAATATAATTATAGGAAAAAAGAAACAAAACAAACAAACAAAAAAACCAAAGAGTCCACCTTGTGTAAAGTGAAAGAGACATGAGTAGAGAGAAGGCAAGATAAGTTTTGTCTCTCATCAAGTTTCTTCAAGAGTTGGGAAATAAGAAAATTATTTTACCTTTATCTTTCTGGTGATAGTATTGCTATACTAGCATGTCTCTGTTACTACATATAACAGCTGACTCTATCAATAATAGGTAGGCGCTTTTTCGTTTGGCAGAAGAAGCAACTTATACACGTACAAACAAACACAAACACAGGATCCTCAAAGATGGAAATAGAGAAAAGAAAGTTTAACCTAGAGAGAGATTGAAAATATCTGTGTCACTTAATTTTATTTTTAGATGAATAATCACAGTTACCATTAATTGCATTTGTGATTTTTCTTTTAATCTGATTAAAAATTTGTTTCATTATCTATACATTTTCTTCTGATTCATGTTGTTGTTGTTGTTGTTATGTGCCATTGAGTCGTTTCCGCCTCATAGCGACCCTATGCACAACAGCTCTAAACCCTGCTCTATCCTGCGCCAAATGCACCGCCTGACACACCCATCCCGATTACCCCAGTCACCGAATCAATCCATCTCATAGAGGGTCTTCCCCTCCTG
>NW_006400097.1:1118902-1142625 GCF_000299155.1 Elephantulus edwardii | reverse complement strand
CTCATAGAGGGTCTTCCCCTCCTGCGCTGTCCCTCCACCCTCCCAAGCATGATGTCCCTCTCCAAGGACCCGTCCCTCCTGGTAACATGTCCAAAATATGTCAGACGAAGCCCCAGAATGCAACAAACTCCTTGTTAAAGGAAATTTAATGCATATTAAATATTACACCGATGGTAGATGATGTATCTTTTTTCTGACTTAAAAATATTACAGATATGTAAAAAATTAATATATACATAAAGGACATCAGTATTTTGAAAATATAAGCAAGGTTTCTCTAAAATAACTTTTCTTCAAGATTTGGAGAATATGGAAACTGTTTTATCTTCTTCTTTCTAAGGTATCATTGATGTATTAGCCTGACTCTTTTACTACATATACCAGCTGACTCTGTACTGGGTAGAGATTTTTTATTTGACAGAAGTGAAAAAAACTTTCTGATGGCTTTTGATTACTGGAATATACTAATGTATGTGTGCTGCTGAACTATTTGGGCTCTGTTACTTTAACCCTCCTTCTGTACTTGAAACAAAATGTCCCATCTCTTTGAATTTCCCATGTGTTGAATTTAGCTGTGAGTCTAATCACAGGCTCTATTTTCAACCATCCCAGCACAGTTCCGCAGATTGTGACTCAGTAGGACATTTCTCTGGAACGCGTTTTAGTGGATGCCACAGTTATATGTTCACACTAACATAATCTGTAATTATTATTGGACAGTTAGTCTCTGCAGTAAGTGTGCATCCTTTACTCTAGTGTAAAGAAATAGTTTTTACAAAACAAAGGTGAGAACCTTTGGCAATTTAAAATGTACATGTTTTGTCACTAAATAGCTCTGAAAATGTTGAAGTATCAGCAGTATTAATTAACTTACAAGCATTGTTGTCATATACAATTATCTTTATTGTGACTCAGCAATCATATAGAGTTGACAGCTTCCTAAGCTGTAACATTTATAGGAACAGGTTGTCATGTGTTTCCTCCAGTATATCAGCTGGTGGTTTCCAACCACTGATCATTTGGTTAGCAAAAAGATACTTTACTATTCCATCGAGGTGACTTAATTTATAAGTAGTTTTTGTGTTTATATGCCTTCAAGTTGTAATGAACTCGTACCTGACCCTCTAGCTGGTGTTGAAGGCAGTAAATCACACAGGAGCGTATTGTCCATCTTTCTCCTGGAGATCATTTTATGCATTTTAACAAACATACTGAAGAGGTCTTCCAAAACAAAGGTGGCATTGTTGCTGTTGTTAGATTCCATTGAGTCAACTGTGGCTCATATTATCTCTATGAACAACAGATCTAACTGTTGCCCTGCCCTCTTCCAACCTCATAATTTCAGATATTGTTGAGCCTGTTGATGGAGAAATGTGTCAATTCATCTTCTTGAGAGTTCTCCCTTCACTTTTCCCAGTATTATGTTTTATTCCAGAAACTAGCCTCTCCTGAACAACATGCCCAGATTTTGTGAGATGAAATTTCACCACCCATGACCTTAAGGAGACATATTTTTGCATTTCTTTGAATATAGCCTTGCTCATTCTTTTGGGAGTCTATGGATAGTCATTGTTTTTCAACACCCCAATTCAATAGTATTAACTCTTATGAGACCTTTATTTTTGTCCAATTTTTAGCTGCATTGAAATTACTGAAAATATCATGGGTTAGGTCAGGCACCCCATAGTGTTTAAACTGGTATTTTTGTTCTTTCAGAATTATAGAAAATCTTTGGTTTTCCTAATGCCATATGTCCTTTGATTTTTTGACTGCTGATACCATCAGTAATTGAATGTAGAACCAAATAAATTGAAATTTTGTTATCAAATTCCATTTTTCTCTCTTCATCATAATACTGCCTATTAGTTCAGTGGAAATATATTTGTGGGTTTTTTTTTGGGGTTCCCTCTTTTTTGAGCTTTTTTTTCCTACTAGTTAGTTTATTTACAAAACTTGAATGCAAATTTGAACAAATTCTTTCAATTTCCCTCATCACCCCATCAAATTGTACAACCCAATGATTAATCACCCCCTCCCTCCCTGCACATCCACATCCCTCTGCTTCCAGCCTCTCCCACCCCTCCTGGATCCTTATACTCATTCTACAATAACGGTTTTATACAATATTTATCCTTGTGGGACTGAGTTAGTTTACACAGCATAATGCTCTCCAGTCCCTCTCAAATTAGGTAATAATTTACAAAGTTATTGCTCCTGCAAGCTGCATATAATTCCATTGTGTGATTGGACCAATCCATTAGTTATGGTTGGATATTCGGGCTGTTTCCATGTTCTTGTGATGGTGAATAATGCTGCTATGAACACTAGTACACAAATATCAGTTTGTGCCTCAATTTTCATATTCTCAGGGTATATTCCAAGTAGTGAATTAGCTGGGTCATATGGAATTTCTATTGATGTTTAGATGTCATCCATATTGAAGGCTATAGTCTTTCATCTTATAGAGCAAAATAGTCTTCACTCAGCATTCAAAGTTGTGTCATACACAAAAGTAAAGTTGTCAATGAGTTTTCTTCTAATCCTGATGTCATATTTTTCTTCATATAGTCCAGCTTCTCAAATGATTTGCTCAGCATACATACTGAACAGATAAAGAGAAAGGATAAAACACTGATGCAGACTTTTTGTTTGTTTTTTTGTTTGTTTTTTTGTTTTAAACCATGCAGTATTCACTTGCTCTATTTAGACAACAGCTTCTTCATCTTTATATGAGTACATTTAAGCATTCTGGAATTCCCATTTTTCACAGTGTTAGTCATAATGTATTATTATATATATGTAGTCAATGAAGCAAATATATATCTATCTTTCCGGCATTCTCTACTTTCAGCCAAGAACTACCTGACATTAGTAATTATAACTCTTGTGTCACTGTCTCTTCTCAATCCAGCTTAAATTTCTAACATTCAAGGTATTATTAGTCTGAAAGAGACTATTATCGGCCACTTTCAATTATACAATCATATGTTCTATTTAGCTGAGGATGAGAAATTGAGAACAAATGGTGTTGCATTCTTATTTGAAAGACTATTTCAAGAGCTACCCTGAAATAAAATTATTTGAATGATAGAATACTATCCAAAGCATTCAAAGAAGACCTCTTCCAAATGAAGTTGGAGAATGCCTTTTTCATTTTGTTGAAGAATAGAATTTATATTTGTATTTGGATTGCACTGAACATGTAAATTGCCTTTGGTAGTATTGTCATTTTCACAATATTGAGTCATCCTATCCATGAGCAAGAGATATTTTTCCACCTCTCCAGTTCTCTTTTTATTTATTGTAATAATGTTTTAGAATTTTATTTGAGCAGAACCTTTGTGCTTCTGGTTATGCTTACTCTTAAGTATTTAATCTTGTGATTAGCTATTGTGAAGGATATTGCTTTTCTCAACTCATGTTCTTTTGGAGAGAGGATGAAAGGCACCCAAGCGTCAAGGACTCTCCTTCATAGGGTCGCTATGAGTCGCCTGTGACTCGACGGCACTTAACAACAACAACATGTTCTGTATTCTCTTTGTTACTGTAGAGAAATCCAGCTGATTTTTGTATGTTGACCTTGTATCCTGCCACTTTGCCAAAGTTGTCAACTATGTGCAGTAGAGGCCCAGAATAAGCAAAGAATTCCTTTAAAAGAGAAACAAGATAGGTGGCATCTCACTCCCTGATTTCAAATCCTGCTACACTGTTGTGGTGGTCAAGATGGCGAGGTACTGGTACAATGACAGACACATAGATCAATGGAATAGAATTGAGAATCCAGAAATCAGCCCATCTACCTGTGGTCAACTGATTTTTAACTACAAGAAGACATCAGTTAGTGGGGAAATGACAGCCTTTTCATCAAATGGTGCTGGCAAAATTGGAAAACTATCAGCAGAAAACTTAAGCAAGATCAACACCACCTCACTCCATACACAAAACAAAATTCAAAGTGGATTATGGACCTAGGACTAAAACAAACGACTGTAAAATTCATTAAAGAAAAGCTTGGTCCTCAAAGAAGTGGATTGAAGGGCTCTTGTGTGTCAGGAAGTGTGAGGATGGCACAGGATAGAACAGAGTTCTGATCTTTTGTCATAAGGTCGCTATGAGACATATTCAACTCGACAGCATCTAACAACAACAAGAAGTGTTAGAGAAGCTGAGGTTATGATCATTGAATGGTTGAAACAGGGCCAGGAATGGCCTCCTTTACTTGACCTTTACCTTTCAACATCATGCCAACTAGGCAAATTTTCAAATATTTTTTTTGTTATGCGCTGTGAAGTCAGTTCTGACTCTCAAGTGGGTTTTCAGATGCCATTAATAACACTGGAGAAGATTAACCATTGTTCTCTTGTGCAGCAGATTTGAACCATGTATCTTTGAGTTAAAAGTGTAATTCCTTACTTTTAGGCCACCATAGCTCTAAATCTAATTTTGGAGGCTCTTTATATAAGTTATATTCTATACCATGCAGCATTTCCATCCAGGGTTTTAATTTTTGATAGCATTAACCTAAATTTAATAATAAATATATTTATTATGTTCTGTAAACAACAAATAAATAAACGCTTGGAAGAACTCTAAAAGTTCTAATCCACAGCATAAACAGTCTTGCAAGCATCATGGAAAATCTACAACCAGGAGAAGAAAAAATAGATGAATGGGACCTTCTAAGAATCTAATCTCTCTGCACATCCAAAATCTTCTACAAGAGATTAAAAAGGGAAGCCACAGATTGGGAAAAATATTTCGTAATGACCTGTCAGAAAAGGGACTTATATCTAGAATTTACAAAATTCTCGAACACCACAACAAGATAAAGGCAAATAACCCAGTTAAAAAATGGGCACAGCCTATGAACAGACACTTCACCAAAGAAGACATACAAAGGGCAAACAAACACGTGAAGAAATTTTCAAAATCACTAGCTTTAAGAGAGATGCAAATCAAGACAACTATGAGAAATTATCTCACCACAGTAAGAATAGCAAAATTTAACAGAACAGCAAACATCAAATATTGGTGAGATTGTGGAGAAACTGAAACCCTTATTCATTGGTGGTGGGAGTGTAAAATGGTACAACCACTATGGAAGGCTATATGGCACTTTCTCAAAAAGTTGGAAATAGAAATACCACTTGACATAAGCAATTCCACTATTGGAAATTTACCCTTAAAAAACCATCTTTGCCACTCAAGCAGATATATGCACATCTGTGTTTATTGCAGCTTTGTTCACAATAGCAAAGAGCTGTAAACAATCCAAGTGCCCATCAACAAATGAATGGGTAGAGAAGCTGTGGCATATTGCACTTTCTTCAGCAACAATTAAACTTGCACATAAACGGGATATATTGGCACGGTTTTTCTACTAATATTGCCATTTTCCAATAATTTTTGCCACAAACATAGTCTAATTTCTGTGCAGTCCATCAAGTGAGGGCCATGTATATAACAACTCATAAGACCAAACAATAAACAAGCAAAAATACACATATTCTGCTGCTGTTGTTGTTGTTATGTGCCGCCAAGTCGCCTGCGACTCATAGCGACCCTATGTACAACAGCCTAAACTTCGCTCTGTCCTGTGCCAATCGCACCGTCTCTGACACTCCCATCCTAATTATCCCAGTCACTGAATCAATCCACCTCATAAAGCGCCTTCCTCTCCTGCGCTGTCCCTCCGCCCTCCCAAGCATGATGTCCTTCTCTAAGGACCAGTCTCTCCTCACAACATGTCCAAAGTATGTTAGACGGAGCCTCAGAATCCTTGCCTCCAAGGAGCCACCTGGTTTAACCCTTTCCAGGACGAATCTGTTTGTTTTCCTAGGAGTCCACGGTATTCTCAATACTCTTCTCCAGCACCACAGCTCAAAGGCATCAATTCTCCTTCCATTCTCCTTGGTCATTGTCCAACTCTCTGATGCATGACAGGTGATTGCGAAGACCATGGCCTGTATCTTACGCACCTTAGTCTCCAAAGAGATACCATTGCTCTTCAGCACTTTGGAGAGGTCCCTAACAGCAGACTTTCCCATGGCAATGTGCCTTTTAATTTCCTGGCTACTGGTGCCAAGACTGTTGACTATGGAGCCAAGCAAACTAAAGCTGTGTACAATCTCAATCTCTTCACCATCCATCCTGATGCTGCCAATTGGTCCAGTGGTGAGAATCTTTGTCTTCTTGACATTGAGCCTCAATCCATTTTGTAGGCTGCAGTCCTTGACACTCTGCAGCAGGTGCTTCAGGTCCTCTTCAGTTTCAGCAGGCAGGGTTGTGTCATCCGCATAATGCAGATTGTTGATAAATCGTCCACCAATCTTGACCCCACATTTCTCCTCATAGAGCCCAGCCTCCTGGATAATCTGTTCTGCATATAGGTTGAAAAGGTATGGAGATAGGATGCATCCCTGGCATACGCCCTTCCCAATTTTGAACCATGCAGTATTCCCTTGCTCTGTTCTGACGACTGCCTCCTGGTCCAAGTATAAGTTTTGCATTAGAACGATCTAAATAATGAGAACCTTGTAAGTCATCTCTCTCTTAAAACAGCAAATTGGTAGATAAATGCTGTACAACAAACCATAAATGATAACCATAAATGATAAATGCTAATTGCAAACCGTACAAACAAACTGGTGAAGAGATATCAAGTAGGCTTCAACTGCTCCTACAGACTTCTGGCAAAGAGGGCCCACGTCCCACTCCTTCCTGCTGTCTGTCTTGCTACACCTGGTAACGATGGCACAATTTGTTGTAGTTGCAGAGCTTTACAAAAGATATATACTAATGAGACTATCGGTTGTGGGAAGGAAGTGGACAACCCTACATTATTCTTGTTACGTGCCATTGAGTTGCCTGTGAATCCTAGTGATCTTACATACAGCTGTGAAGCCTGCCCATTCCTGAGCCCGATTCATTGGCTCCAACTCGTAGACCCTCATTGCCCTCATTACTGTATCAAAACATTTAATTCGGGTCTTCCTCTTCTGCACTGTCCCTCCGTCCTTCTGAGCATGATATCCTTCTCCAAGGATTGGTCCCTCCTGGCCACATGTCCAAAATATGCCAGATCGATCTTCAAAATCCTAGCCTCCAAGGAGAAACTTGATTTCATCCTCTCCAAGACAGACCTACTTGTTTTCTTTGTGGCCCATGGTATGTTCAAGACTCTTCTCTGTCACCACTGTTCAAAAGCGTTGATTCGTCTTCTGTCATCCTTAGTGATTGTCCATCTCTCTAATGCATAGCAAGTAATTGTGAAGAGCATGGCCTGGATAAGGAGCACCTTAGTATCTAGACTGACATCATCGCTTCTTGGTATGCCAAAAAAGTTCCTGACAGCCGATTTACCTAATGCAATTTGCCTTTTTTTTTTTTAGGGTTTTTTTTATTATTATTAGTTTGTTTATTTTTCATTTCAATGAGCATCTACAGAGATTTTGGAATTCCATTCATTCATTGTTGTACCCTTCTCCCCGCACAAACTCCTCCCCCCTCCCCCCACTTTGCTCCTCTCCTTGAAAAGCAAAAGAAAAACTCCCTCATTGGTACACAATCCCCCAACCCTCCCCAAACCCCGCCCCCTACCCCCAAATATAATCCACTCTGCAATTTGCCTTTTTATTTCCCGACTGCTGGTGCCAAGAGTGTTGATTGTGGGTTAGTTGCTCCATTTTTTTTGTTGTTGTTGTTACAATCTTTAAAATTAATTTCAATTTCTAATAATGCTAAATAAAACAGTGGGAAATACAGTCATATGTTATTCTGACGACTACATCTATTGTTTGAATTCTTTGTTACCGAAATTTTGTCAAAAATTTTTGGGAGTTTTCCTCATTTTTGCTGACTATTTATTTACTAATTTAATGATAGCACTTTCCAGGGATTGTCTTCTTTCATGTTAACATTTCTAAAAAAACCTGAGGCAAAATCT
This sequence comes from Elephantulus edwardii, assembly GCF_000299155.1. Classification (NCBI taxonomy): domain Eukaryota; kingdom Metazoa; phylum Chordata; class Mammalia; order Macroscelidea; family Macroscelididae; genus Elephantulus; species Elephantulus edwardii. The sequence continues at coordinate 1,134,680 of NW_006400097.1, read as the reverse complement.
TTATACTTTAAAAATGTTCCAGGTGGGGAAACTTCTTCCAAAAGAACTTGTTTGTACTTTTGGCAATGGTTGATGCACTTAATATTATTCACCTTCATTATAATTCAAAGACATCAATTCTTCTTTCATCTTGTTTATTTATTGCCCAGCCTTCCCTTATGCATGCATACATGCATAAAGGGTGATTGAAAATACCAAGAGTGGAGTCAAGAGCACATTAGTCCTAAAAATTACATTCCTAAAACAGCAACACTTTTTAAAATGACTTTTTTTAAAAAAGAGGTCCTTCACAGTTTATTTGCCTGATGCAATATACCATGTTATTTCCTGGTAGCTACTTTCATGGGTGTTGATTTCAGATTCAAGAAAATTTAAAACTTGGAGTCAGTGGGATGTTAGCTTTGAATTCCTAGAAAACGCACTTTGGAGGAAAGGCATTCCATCCTCAAGCTGAGAGGGTAGCAGAGATTGACATAGCTACCACTTTATCTTAGGTGAAATACAGTTGTTATTCCCTGGTCTCCAATTTACAGTGCTTTACATGTGTGACAGTAAAGATTTTCTTACTAAATTTTTTATAGAGTTTTTGATAAATGTTTGCACAGCAAATTAAGCTCATATTTAGCAACTTTAACCATAGTGTTCAATGATTTTTGTTGCATTTTGCACGTTGTGCCAACAGTAGCATTATTTTTCTTTTGTTTGTTCCCTTTTCATTATCCTTGCTTTCCTGCACTACTCCAATTCTCATTTTGCTTTAGGAAAGATATCAATTATTTCATCCCAAACACTATGGATAGTGTTTTACTTTATGTTGTAATAAAATAGCATAGTACTTAGCAGTGATATAGTTTATGGACCAATGAATGAATGGAAATCCAAAGTCTCTATAAATTTTCATAAAAATTAAGAATGTTGTTGTTGTTATTGTTATGTGCCATCGAGTTGTGTGCAACTCATAGCGACCCTATTTAAAAGAGTCCTAAATGCTGTTCTATCCTGCGTCAACCTCCCTGTCTCAGACACATTCATTCCCACCACTCCACTCACAGAATTGATCCATTTCATCGAGGGTCTTCCTCTCCTACACAGTCCCTCCACTCTCCCAAACATGATGTCCCTCTCCAAGGACCAGTCCCTCCTTGCAACATGCCCAAAGTATGTCAAACGAAACTTCAGAATCCTTGACTCCAGGGAACATTCTGGCTTCTCCCTCTCCAGAACAAACCTGTTTGTTCTCCTAGCAGTCCATGATATATATTCAACACTCTTCTCCAGCACCACAACTCAAAGGCATCAATTCTCTTTCTATCATCCCTATTCACTGTCCAACTCTCTGATGCATAGCACATAATTGCGAAGACTATAACTTGGATCAAGCGCACCCTAGTTTCCAGCCTGACATCATTGCACTTAAGTAGTCTTGAGAGGTCCCCCACAGCAGCTGACTTTCCCAATGCAATTCATCTCCTGTTTTCCTGGTTGCTGTTACCAAGAGTGTTGACTGTGGAACCAAGTAAACGAAAACTGTTAAATATCTCAATCACTTCAACATCCATTCTGATGCTGTCAATTGTCCCAGTGGTGAGAATCTTTGTTTTCTTGATATTGAGCTTCAGTCCATATTGAAAACTGCAGTCCTTGACCTTCTGCAGCAAGCGCTTCAGGTTTTCCTCAGTTTCAGCAAGCAGAGTTGTGTCATCTGCATAACGCAAATTGTTGGTGATTCATCCACCAATCCTGATGCCACATTCCTCCTCGTAGAGCCCAGCATCTCAGAAGATCTCTTCTGCATACAGATTGAAAAGATATGGAGGCAAAATACATCCCTGATGGACCCCGTTCTTGATTTTGAACCATCCAGTGTTGCCCTGCTCTGTTCTGACGACTGCCTCTTGGTCCACGTATAGGTTTCACATTACCACAATCAAATGTTCTGGAATTCCCATTCTTCTCAGAGTAAGCAACAGATTGTTGTGATCCACACAGTCAAAAGCCTTTGTATAGTCAATGAAGCACAGATAGACATTCTTCTGGTATCCTCTGCTTTCTGCCAAGATCCATCTAACATTAGCTATAATAATCCCTAGTACCATGACCTCTTCTAAATCCAGCCTGCACATCTGGCAGTTCTCTGTTGACATATTGTTCCAATCATTTTTGGATAATTTTCAGTAGAATCTTGCTTGCATGTGATATCAATGATATTGTTTGATAATTTCCACACTCTGTTGGGTCACCTTTCTTTGGAGTGGGAACAAATATCGATCTCTTCTAGTCAGTTGGCCAGCTGGCTGTCCTCCAGATTTCCTGGCACAACTTAGTGAGCACATCCAGGGCATTGTCTGTTTGTTGACATAAATCAATTGGTATGCTGTCATAACACACAAATTTAAAAAAGAAAGATGATCTTTGGGAGATGTTTCAGTTCAAAATTTAAAGGGGTATTTTAGGGCATATTTCTTGGGAGTTTCCCAGATATGCCAACTCACTAATTCTGATCTATCATTTTTAAAGATTTTTAACTCTTTTCCTAGTATTTCCTCCACCTTCTTATTTGAAATAGGCTATTTTTTCATATCTCTGTAAACTGATTTCAATGATTTTATGTGAAAAAAACACTTCAATTTTATGTTAGCCTTAACTTTAAAATTACAATCACACTTTAAGATTCAGTATGTTATTTCACTCTGCCTTTCTAGCAAGTTTTTTACCACTTATCGCTGGTTTCATTTTTCACTTTTTGCCTGACGGATTACAACTCACTTTACTTTTGTGACTTTTTTAAACTTATATTTGTTTTTAAAATAACTTGTTAGACAGATGTTTCTTAGAGCACAGTTAATTTTTTTTCCTAAATAAATATAATTAATTTAGCAGAAATTCTTTCAACTAACTCAGGTTGTATAAGCAGTAGGCATTCTTTCAGCCATTTTCTTCCAGGAGGAAAAAAAAAGTGCATTGTATGCCACATTATATTAAGTTTATCCAGTATGGAATTTCTTTTTCTGGTCATAATGTGTTCCAATCCTTAAAGACCAAATAGTTAAGAACAGATATCGAGAAACATATGACTACTTTTCCTTTCCTCAAGCAACGAAAATTATATATTATGATTAAAAATCTTTTCCCAGCATAGTTCCTTGCACTTCTAACCACTTATTTTTTTTATAGTATGGTGCATTCATTCACTTATTCAAACAACCTGAGACCCAGTGAACTTCTCAGACTATGCTCTTTATAAGAAGGAACTCTGGGAGCCAAATTCAGGCTGTGAACCAAAAGGTAAACAGTTCACACTTACTAACAGCTTCTCCACAGAAAGATAGGCAGTGTTATCCTATGATGATTTACAGAGTTGGAGCAATAATGATGCTATGATTATGTCACTATAATGATGAATTTGTTTTTTAAACTTTAAAGAAGGGAGTTCCAGATGGGAAACCAGAAAAATAGAACACAGTAAAGACCCTTGCATTTCTAAGATCTAGATATCCAAAGACTTGCAGCAGTCACTTGAAATTTAACTGCGGCCTCTTGACATATTACAGCTGATTTTGCATCTCCTTTCAGTTCTCATTGAACCATTTTATAGTCCTGAACACAAAACATTGCCTGGAGGTGTCAAAAATAACTTCATGGAAAAGCAGATGCAATGGAATGTGATGAATGCATATATGATAGTTCATAAAGGATCATGGGGTTGCTTACAATAAATAACATTTTCAGACCTGAAAAAAAAAGAAGGGGGTTCCAGTGACACAGTGGTTAAAACACTTAACTGCTTACCAAAAGAGTTGATGATTTAAGCTCATTAGAATTCCATTTACATAAGATGTTGTAATCTGTTCCTCTAAAGAATTACTATACTGTGTTTATTAACATCTCTATGAACTAATTGGAATAAGATTAATGACAGTATATTCCTGATTAAAGGAGGTATTGGTCAGTCTTTATCTTATATTGCTGCAGGTGGCTCCAAAAAGCAGATGTATTTAAAAATAATTGTGAGACCTTTCCTATTAACCAATGTACACAAGATCATTCTCTACAGGGATAGACAATGATGCACACTATCTAAATATTGTTGTTATTTTTTGCAATTGAATTAAACCCAACTCACAGCTGACCCTCTAGCTGTTTTTCAAGGGCAATCAATGGCACAGGAAGAGATTGGCCATCCTTCCTCCATGGAACAGTTTGTAGATTCTGTGTTTTGGTATGTTATTTTATTGGGCCATTTCATTTTATTGTGAATAGTTACAAATTAGGAAATAGTAAAGTTTGGTTTTTTGTTACACCAATTTTAAAGTGTGTATGTGATAAATTCCTTCCAGATCATAAATAAAACAAAATAATGACATGAATTTTCATATAAATATAATACTAATCCTTATGTATGATATTTTAATAGTGACTTAAGCGAATTAGTATTGATGACAATAGATAAAATAGCATATGGATCGATATATTCTGTAATCTGGTTTTGTGTCTTTATATAATGCATGTAACAGAAATCTACCAAATATTCTCCAATGATTAAGATAAATGTACAGGGTAAGAAGATGACAGCTATCATCAATCAAAGTATTCTGTACTGAAAAAGCTATGAACAACTAATGTCTCAGAAAGATGTAGAGGCAATGCATATTATTATCTATAAAACTGACAGATGTAGATGAGAATCTAGAAAGAATTATTTTAGGACTTCTAACCTTTTTTATGTAGAAATAAAATTAAATCTATTATAGAACTTATTTGGAATTGTTGAAGATCTGTTAAATTAGGTAAATCACTACATGTTGTTGATTATCTCAAATGATTTAGTGCTATATATTCTTCCTAACAATCTCCATTATATTTTTAACATAAAATTAAAGCAGTAATCCCAAATTATGGCAAGAAATTTTGCTTAAAAATAGTGAATCTACCTAGCGTTACATAAATATTTCTTTTCTGGAGTTAATAGTTTTAATTATCCAATAGCATGTTATTTATGCCTGGGGTAATTTTATAACATACAGCACTCTTTCATATGTTAAAATTATTTTTACTATTTTCCTTTTATTTATTTCATCTGAAAGAAAAGTATGGCATTATGATACTTTAACATGCTATAATAATTCCTTTCAGAATAAAATATAAATTGCTATACTATCTCTTTTACAAGTAGAAATATGCTAAAATGTCATATTTTTACATATTTTAGGAAATAATAGAGAGTATGAGACCAGGCTGCTCTTTTGAGGCAAGGATTTCGAAGCTTCATCTGACATACTTTGGAAATATTGTAAGGAGGGACCAACCAGTCCTTGGAGAGGGACATCATGCTTGGATGGGTGCAGGGACAGTGTAAGAAAGCAAGATTCTTGATGAAATGGATAGATTGAGTGACTAGGGTAATGGGACTAGGTGTGTCAGAGACTATGAGAGTAGCATAAAGTAGGGTTTAGGGTTGTTTTACATAGGGTAGCTATGAGTTGCAAGTGACTTGATGGCACATAACAAAAACAATAATAACAAGGAAATAATGTGTTATTGCTGATGTTTTCGGTGACTAAAGACTAAGGATGGCAGGTGACTTGATGCCTTTGTATTGTGATGTTGTATAAGAGAACTGAATATTTTCTGAACTCCCAAATGAACAAACAGTTATGTCTTGGAGAAGGTTCAGTCAGAGTGCTCCCTGGAGGCAAAGATAAATTCATTTGACATATGTTGGTCATGTTGCCAGGAGAAGTTGTTCCTTGGAGAGAGATAATCATACTTGGGAAGGTGGAGGGGTAGTAAAAGAGAGAAAGACCCTTGACCAGATGGATTGACACTGTGACTGCAGAAGTAAGTTTGAATGTGTCAGAGATTGTGAGGATGGCATGGTATAAAACAGGTTCTGATCAGTGGTTCACAGGGCCACTATGAGTCATATGTGACTCAATGGCAACTATTAACAACAAACTAATGCTTTGGATCAATTGGATAGTTAAGAGACAATAAAAAATCCCCACCATTATAATACTTTAAAGTAGTTTAAATACATGTCTTTTTCCACTTGTTACTGAAACTCATGTTAAGCTGTTATTAATTAAAAAAAAAACAACCTTTCCGTTGTAGGTATTTGTATTAAATTGAAATTAACATGAAACATCCGATATGATTTCCATTAAGAGAACTTCTCTGCCAGGAAAATTAGTTAATAGTCAAAAGTATTTTAATAGAAGTATTTCCTTAAATAATGATCATATCAAGCAATAAAGGGAGAGATTCTGCATACATGTTAGATTTTGGAACTGAGATTTGATTATGTTATATGACATCTGTTGAAATATCTTAAGACATTATATCCCCAGCTACAGTTCTGATCCTTTATTGTTTCCATGTACTTTGTAAAGACTCTTCTGAACAAAATTGACTGTGGCTATGACTCTATATATTATAATGTTTGTTATGATTTGTTCACTTTTAATGTTCTGACAGTTTAATAACTGGGTGACATTTCTTTTGGTTATGTAATGTTGAACAATAACTACTACTGAAGGTTTGCTTTTGAGACATAGTATTAAAAGGAAAGATATGCCTTGGGGCAATTTGTAATAATACCATAGTCAAAGGCAGGAATCAGTGAGGAAGAATTGATCTGACACCTTTTCATTTTAGGTGAAAAACTATATTCATGTTACTTCAGTGATAAGGTAGATACAATTTGGGATTAAACTGTATAGCATGCATAATATGGATTTTCTTTTTAGTAATTGGCATACTTGTGGTAAAATAACTTGTGAAGAGATAAGACAGGACCCTAGAGACAATGTTATTTCTGTAAAAGAAACACCTCCGCTTGCCAGGGGATTTGTTGCACATGTTGCTGCTGGAGTAGTTTAGTCAGTTATGAAGCCAAACAGTGAAATGACTAAGAGTGAGGTTTTGTCAAATTAGTAAGCTCTCTCTCTTACCTTTTTGAAAAGTATTGGCATAGAGCCTAAACAGTTATGAGTAAAGAGAATTTTGGCAGATGGTATTCTAGTGCAAAAGATATAATAATATTTACTAATTTTTGGTGGCTTGGCATCAATGTTCCCTTCTGTATTACCGTCAGGATGGTAAACTGAAAACGTGCTGATAACTAACCAAAACATGCTTTAAAGTAAAGACCTGGCATTCTCCTTCCAGAAACCCAGTCCCTGGGTATCCAATAGAGCACAGTGTTACTGTGACACAACTGAGCTTTTTTATGAGTTAGAATTTATCTGATGGTAACTTTCCTTTGAAAACCAGTATCTGTATAATGGTTTCACATGCATTTGATCATTAAATGCAAGGAATATTTTTTCTATCAGTATATTCACTGGAAAAATATATGAAGCTATCCACTAAGTGACATTTGGAATAATAATAATAATTTGAATAAATTTTAGACAGATTTAAATAGCAATTTTAAATAGAAATTTTCTCTTTATTGGGAAAAAATGTGATCCTATGTTTAATATAATTAAAGAATTCCTTAAAATACAAACTCAGGTCATATCATGACTCTTACTTGTAATATAGTCTTCATCATAAAGTTTTAGAGAATAGAAACTCTATGCTACTTTTTAGACTTACAAATTTCTAAAATCTGTTCCATTTTAATTTTATCTTTTTAAGCTATATTTGTTGGTAGTAAAAGTTTGCAAAAATGACTATAATAAGCTACCATATATAAGAAAATATTAATTTATCTAGTCTTTAAAGAATAAAATTACAGAAAATTAAATCACAGAAAAATGCATAATTGGTAAATAAATGTATAAATTTATAATGCCCTACTTCCTACTCATTTTATGATGGAGAGGGACATATTCATGTATCAAAAGTAACCATTTATATTTTTCAAAGATGAATGTTCATTTTTATATAATTGGTGTGTACAAGGTAGATCAACTGTCAGCAGATATTCTGAGATTCAGATCTGCACCTTTGCAATCATAGATGTAGTATTCTCTCTCTCTCTCTCTCTCTCTCTCTCTTTCCAGGCTCTTCTGGATTAGATGTGCCTCCTCATGACTGGGCCAGCTCTTCACTAGGTGCCTAAGGACAACTTTTTACCTGCATTGTGACAGTATCTAAAGGAGAACTGTTACTTGCCTGTTTTTCCTCACATTACCTTTTCTTTCCCTGAACTATGATCAGATTATTATAATTCTTATTTTGCCAATTTGATCCAGATTACAACCTGATAATGAGACAGCCCTTTGCCCAGTTATAGCTCTTTACTTGATTTGGGAGGCACCCAGAACAAATTCCCATGTTTTAAAAAGCTGCTTTGAGTTAACCTTTTGTTGATTATTGTTAAGGGCTATTGAGAGAGCAGTATAGTGATTTTATGAATAACAGATATGGACTCTGTCCTGTCCTAATCCATTCATCTCTGACATATTGAAAGACATATTGAGTTCTTTGCCACAGCAGTTACATCAATCAATACAACTTGTTGAAGGTCGTCTGCTTTTTCGTTAATATTCCTTTCCACGCATGATGGTTCTTTCCAAGGAATTTTGTTGTTGATGATCGCCTTCAAGTCAAATATAACTCATAACAACCCTATGAACAAAAAGCCTGAAAGCCCTCTACAACTATCAATAATTACCCAAGTTCATAGAGTGTCTGGAGACATGTTATTTAGGACAGGGAACAGTTCCTCCTAATAACATGCCTGAATATGTAAGAAGAAACTTCATCACACTCACCTTTAAGGAGCACTCAGCTGCACTTTTCTCAAAAACATATTTGTTTGTCCTTTTAGGAGTACAGAGAATAAGCTGTACTCTTCTCCAATACAACAAATCAAAGGCACCAATTCTGTAGTCCTCATTTTTTGTCTAGCTCTTAGATGCATTTCTAGGACTGAAAAAACAATGGTTTGATTCAGGAACTCTTAGGTCTCTGCTTATTTTTATTATTATTGGTTTATACACAATCATATATATTGTTTGATTTCCATACACTGTTTTATATAATTAATTGTTACTGATCTATGCTTATTATCACTGCATCTTTTCAAATCTCCTTTGCTTCTTTCCTATTCCTTCATGCTCCAACCTTCTCTCTATTCTCTGCTATACTGGTGATTTCCTTTCTTTTTTTCTGGCTTCCCTTCATTTCTTCTCTTCTCTTACCCTTCTTGAAGACTTAGACATATCTTACTCAGTTATCCTCCTACTTTCATAGTAGTGATCTTATGTGAGTTATTTCACACAGCACAATGCTTTTTAGACTCTCTTATGTAACGTTTTATGAAATTATTGTTCCTTAGTAATGCATAGTAGTCCATGTGTGAATGCACCTCCATTTCCTAAGAACATGTTTTTATTGTTATGTGCCTTTGAGTTGCCTGTGACTCATAGTGACCCTATGTACACGAGCCCTAAACCCTGCTCCATCTTGTGTCCATTTCACTATCTCCAACACACCAACCCCCATTACCGCAGTCACTGAATCAATCCATCTCATCAAGGGTCTTCCTCTCCTGCACCATCTCTCCACCATCCCAAGCATGACTGGTCCTTCCTTCCAACATACCCAGAGTATGTCAGATGATGCTTCAGAATCCTTGCCCCAAGGAACAAAGGTGTACATATCTCCATTTGTGTCTCAGTTTTACTTTCCGTCACTTTTATTCCTAGCAGTGGAATATCTGGGTCATATGGGAATTCAGAAAAAAAATAGCACAAACACTTACATACCAGGATCCAATTTCATCAAGCTAAAGGCTCACTCACAGGTCCTACTAGACCAATTTTTTTTAAAATTTTCAGTTCTTTTATTTCAAAAGCTTATGCAATTCCTGTTTCCTATAAAAGGAGGTTAAGGAATTTCCAAAGAAGGCGGGAAGGGCCTTCAGTGCAGCTGAGCCTCATTCATCTGAAAAGAAAATACTTCTGTGGAGGTGGGATCTGAGTCTGAGGGCTTCTCCACCAGGATGGTGCCCTGGTCGCCTCCAAATCCCTGGAAACATCACAGGCTCAGAGACAGCTGCAGTTCTTCATACAATGCTTTATCTTTTTGGATACAGATGGTTTTACTTTCTTAAAAGCTCCTTCAAAGTGTTTAAGTTTAACATTGAGTTCACTTTTCTCATCCCTTCAACTCTTATGCCAGGCCATTTCCTGTCTCAGGGCACTGAGTGAAGCTTCTTTCATCAAAGCAGAGAGGCCCACGTGCCCATATAGCAATTACAGAAAGATTGCTGGCAATTCCTTCCAAATTTGCATCAATATCCAATGAGGGCATGGTGTGCGGTCGTGTGTGTGTGTGTGTGTGTGTGTGTGTGATAGTTTTAAGATGGCCAAGTGATCTTCTGGGAGTGGCAAATCAACAAAGAGGGTTTTGTCCAGCTGCCCTGGACACAATATTGCTGGGTCAATGATAACTGACCTGTTGGTGTCTGCCATAATTAACATCTTTTGCTGTGTTTCCAGATCGTCCATCTCTGTGAGTAGCTGGTTCACCACTCGAACACTTGCCCCTGACTCTGAGAGCATAAGACACCCCTTTAATTGAAGAATATCACTTGGGGTACTGAGTTCTTGACTCTCTGAAAAACCTGTCACACAGCAAGTTCACTTTCATCAGCATACATATTTAGTAATTCAGTACCCTTCACAAGTAGGAAATTCACAAATTAGTCAAGATTCATTTGCAACAGTCATTGCCAGGAGGGTTTTACCACAGCCAGGAGGACCAGCAAGGAGGATCTCAGCTGGAATCATTTATCCAAGAGCTCTGAACTGATCTGGGTTCCAGACTGGTGCCAATATTGCCATGGTGAGCTCTTCTATAACATGTTCCAGGGCACTGATGTCAGCCCATGTTAAATTGGGGACAGGGACAAAGCCTTCTCTTTTGACAAAGAGTTGAACTGAGGCTAGAGAAACAATGGAATCATCCAACTCAATGTGCAGCCCTTGAGGCAGTTCATCTGCGAGAGGATTTTGTTCTCTCAGCAACCCCAAGAGCCTTTGCAAATCATCCTTTGTTTTAGAAGTGAGCTCCATTCACACCCATTCCTGGCATCTCAAAGTGAAAGTGGACAAGGCTCCAGTCTTGGGATCGCCGTGCTTCCATTCCTGCAGCTCCATCAAGTCCCTGCTGAGGACACACGCAGCTGCTTACCAGCAGAGCACCATGAGATTGGCACCAACAAAACCAGGTGTTAGGTGTGCTAGGTGATGAAAAGGAAATGCTTCAGGAAGTCTCAGTTTCCTGCACAAAATCTGAAGTATTCTTTCCTTGACTGCTTCGTCTGGGATACCTAGGCATACTTCTGTCAAACCTTTCTGCACATCTCAGAGCAGGGTCTAGCAAATCTGGCTGGTTAGTATCTCCAGTGACTAGGACATGAACTGTCACTGCCACGTTGTTCAGCTGGGCTACAATTCTCTGTTTCATGTCTTTTGAAGCAACTTCTCTTTTGGGTGTAATAGTATCAATTTCATCAATAAAGAAGATGCAAGGTCCATTAGCCATCGCTTGTTCAAGGAGTCCTCTGAGCTTCTGCTCAGATTCATTGGACACCCCAGTCCCTCCCAAGTTTGAGAAATCACGGTATATTAACTCATTGGAATACTATGCAGCATGCAGGAACAATAATTTTGTAAATTACCATTGAACATGAGAAGGTCTGGAGAGCATTATGCTAAGCTAACTCAGTTTCATAAAGACAAATATCATATAATTTCATTATTGCAGAGCATGTATGAGGATTTAAGGAGGGCGAGGCTTAAACATGGGGTTATACAATTTGATGGGTGGAAGGAGGGATTGGTGAAGGAAAGGGGAAAGATCTAGTGTGAAAAACAATGTATATGAATTTTTAAAACTATGTATTTAAACCAGTATAAAATATTTTTCAAAAATTTACATGTGAAAACTAAGGTTCTATTAAATAATTATTACAGTTAAAAAAATTGAGCCTCAAATTTCAGTACTGGAAGATTCTTTCTGCAAAATATGGCATGATATAGGAAGCATCAAAAGATGGAAGAAATATACATTCCATGTGTATTTCACAGTGCCAAAAGAAAAGTGGTCAAAATTCAACAATTTCAGGAAGTAGACTATGATCAAGAACAAATGAAAATGAAGGGAGAGCCTTAAGATGCAATGAAAACATTGTCAAAAGTAAGTCTATAGATGTGAATTAAAACCACAGTGAGATAGTATCTCACTCCAGTAACAGTGGCAAAGTTTAACAGAGCAACAAGTAATAAATTTTGGAGAGAATGTGAAGAGATAGGGACTCTTATTCACTGTTGATGCAATTGTTAAAATGGTACAACCACTCTGGAAGTTAATTTGACATTTCCTCAAAAAGCTGAACATAGAAATTTCATATGACGCAGCTATTCCACTGCTTGGAATTTACCCCAAGAAAATAACTGAGGTCCAAAAGCAGATTTTGTTCTTAGCTGTATTATTCACCATTGCAAGGATATGGAAACAGCCCAGATGTCCAATCACAATTGAATGGATTGAGAATTTATGGTAAATTCATATGATGGAATACCATACAGAATGTAGTAACAACGATTTTATAAATCACTGCCTTACTTGGGAGGGACTGGAGCATTTTTGTTTTCTGAATATGGAGTTGTCATTTGTACTGAAAGCTGTAGTCTCTGTTCATCTGCAGCAAGTACTCCAAGACTTCTTCACTTTTTACATGCAAAACTGCATCATCTGCATAATGCAGGCTATTGATGCATCTTCCTTCAATCCTGATTCCTCATTCCTCTTCATACAGACCAGCTTTTATTAAATCTTGGTAGAGCGCTTTCTCTGATTTGACTTTCTGTGTTTAGTTTTGTTTTCACATTCTGAGCCCAATGACTATACTTTCAAGATTGTCTATCATACACTTTGTTATACCTAGTCATAAACCATTAAGTTAAAACCTTACAATAATGTTTCACTAATGTGCCTTAACCCATAGTTAGTCCTCAAAGATAATAACTTTTATTCTTCTACATTTATCTAGAGGATCCCTAGGGTATTAAGAACTTAATTCTTAACCAAAAGACTAGCATTTCCAACCCAAAACTGTGAGCTGAGAGAAAGATGTAGCAGCCTGCTTTCATAAACTATTAAAATACAGGAAAATTTACAATAAGGAAGTTCTATTCCTTAGGCTTGCTAGGAGTCAGAATCCACATACATGATTGTGTGGATTAATATGACTGTAGAACAAATAATCTATTGTTGTTGTTGTTATTGTTATGTGCTGCCGAGTCGCTTGAGACTCATAGCAACCCTATGTACAACAGCCCTAAACTCTGCTCTGTCCTGTGCCAATCGCACTGTCTCTGACACTCCCATCCCTATTATTCCAGTCACTGAATTAATCCACCTCATAGAGGGCCTTCCCCTCCTGCGCTGTCCCTCCACCCTCCCAAGCATGATGTCCTTCTCCAAGGACCGGTCTCTCCTCACAACATGTCCAAAGTATGTTAGACAGAGCCTCAGAATTCTTGCCTCCAATGAGCCACCCAGTTTAACCCATTCCAGGACAAATCTGTTTGTTTTCCTAGCAGTCCATGGTATTCTCACTACTCTTCTCCAGCACCACAGCTCAAAGGCATCAATTCTCCTTCTATTCTCCTTGGTCATTGTCCAACACTCTGATGCATAACAAGTGATTGCAAAGACCATGGCCTGTATCAGATGCACCTTAGTCTCCAGAGAGACCCCATTGCTCTTCAGTACTTTGGAGAGGTCCCTAACAGCAGAGTTTCCCATGGCAATGTGCCTTTAAATTTCCTGGCTGCTGGTGCCAAGACTGTTGACTGTGGAGCCAAGCAAACTAAAGCTGTGTACAATCTCAATCTCTTTACCATCCATCCTGATGCTGCCAATTGATCCAGTGGTAAGAATTTTTGTCTTCTTGACATTGAGCCTCAATCCATATTATTACTCATGTGAAAGTTCAAATTAAAGATGTGTATTGTTGTTAATGTTATGTGCATTTGAGTTGTTCGCAACTCATAGCAACTCTATGTACAACAGCCCTGAAACCTGCTCTTCTATCCTGTACCACCATATTGTCTCTTACACAACTAACCTCCTTATCCTAGTCACTGAATCAATCCCTGTCATCGAGGGCTTCCTCTCTTACGTTGTCCCTCCACCCTTCCAAGCATGATGTTCCTCTTCAACGACTAGTCTCTCCTTGCAACATGCCCAAAGTATGTCAGATGAAGCCTCAGAATCCTTGACTCTAAGGATCAACCTGTTTTCATCCTCTCCAGGACAAACCTGTTTGTTCTCCTGGTGGCAGTTCATGGTATATACAACAATCTTCTTCAGTACCACAGCTCAAAGGCATCAATTGTCTTTCTATCATAGTCATCTAGTCATTGTCCAGCTCTCTGATGCATAACAAAAAAATGTCAAAGATCAGGCACACCTTAGTCACCAGACTGACATTGTTGCTCTTCAGTACTTTGGAGCGGTTCTGAACAGCAGATTTTCCCAATACAATGTCTTTTGATTTTCTGGCTGCTAACACCAAGAGTGTTGATTGTGGAGCAAAACAACAATCTAAATCTCTTCACCTTGTTTCATAATGCCGCCAATAGGCCCAGTGGTGAGAATATTTGTTTTCTTGATGTTAAGCTTTAATCCATATTGAAGGCTGCAGGCCTCGGCCTTTTACAGAAAATGCTTCAGGTCCTCTTCAGTTTCAACAAGCAGGGTAATGTCATCTGCATAATGCAAACTTTTGATAAGTCTTCCTCCAATCCTAATGTCATATTTGTCCTCAAAGAGCACAGCCTCCTGGATGATCTATTTTGTATATAGATTGTAAATGTACCATAATGTCTCAATCCATTCAATTGTGGTTGGTAAATTGGGCTGTTTACATGTTCTTGAGATTGTGAATAACGCTGATATAAAAATCGGTGTACAAATCTAAAAAAAAAAAAAAGAAAAAGTTTTGGAGATAGGACACATTTCTGGTGTAAACCTTTCTTGATGTTGAGCCATGCAGTGTTTCGTATTCTTGATGTTGAGCCAAGCAGTGTTTCTTATTCTGTTCTGGCGACTGCCTTCTGTTTTCAAGAACCAAAATAAAACCTTGAGTGTATCCCACCAGAATTTAAAAACTATCTCAAGGATAGATTTGAACAATGTCGAAGATTAAAAGAGTTGTGGGACGATATCAAAGAGACGAATTAGGCCGCCTCATGTATAACCTCTTCTTGAGGGTGGAATTGGTTCCTTGATTACAGTTCTTTTCACGAGGACTTAAACTCCTGGGTGCTTCCATGCACAAAATTTATTATACATGGCTGTCAGTTGCAAAGATCTTTGCCTCATCCTCTATGTGACTAGCCTGCCTGCCATTTATAATTTCACTTCCTCATTCAGCCATCAGAGGAAGCTGTTTTGTGCCTTTAGAGTTTTCACAGGAATAGCTAGATGTGAATTATTCATTCATAAAAACTCCAGGGGACACAAGTCAAGATATTTTACCTTATCACTTCTTTTAATTAAAGATGTCTGAGTTGTTCAAATAATGTTGCTTAAATAAAGCTTGACAATGGAGTAGTGACTCTTGCCTCTGGATAGGCATATGCGTACTCCACATATACTTTCTTAAGGTGAAACTCTCTGACTGGACGAGATGTATATTTGTTCCCATTACAAAGAAGGGTGACCCAACAGAGTGTGGAAACTACAGAACAATATCGTTGATTTCACATGCAAGCAAGATTCTACTGAAGATTATCCAAAAATGACTGGA
>NW_006400097.1:1113404-1117780 GCF_000299155.1 Elephantulus edwardii | reverse complement strand
GAGGGACAGCGCAGGAGGGGAAGACCCTCTATGAGGTGGGTTAATTCAGTGACTGGGGTAATCCGGATGGGTGAATCAGAGGCAGTGTGATTATCACAGAATAGAACAGGGTTTAGGGCTGTTGTACATAGGGTAGGTATGAGTCGCAAGAGACTCGATGGCACATAACAACAACAACAAGGTTAAACTACAAGCAATACGAAAAGTCCCTCCCTCTTTAAATCAAATAACATTTACAAAGGGATTTGCATACTGTTAGTTGTAAAAACTAGAAAATTTGAAAAAAAAAGTTATGTGACCAGATTATACTTTATAAACTAAGGCCAATGTTCTTTATTGTTTATACTTAGTTTGTTGTGTCAATAAAAATAATCTGCTTTTGTTTTAAGTAAATGATATTTTATCTGAAGTTGGTTTTTTATTGTTTTTGTTGTTAAGTGCCTTCCAGACAAGTACAACTCATAACAATCCTATGAACAATTGGATTGAATCCTGTCTATTCTATGTCACCCTTACCATTTTTTTTGTTTTATTTTATTAATTTTAATGAACGTTCACAGATATTTTGGATTTTCATTCATTCTTTGTTGCACCTTTTTCTTTACCCCTCTATGCTCAGTTCGCTCCTCTCTTTGAAAAGCAAAAGCAAAACTTCTTCGTTGGTATACAATCCCTCCCCTCCACCCACACTCTGACCCCAACCCTGTCCCCTCTCCCCAGATGCGCTCCACTATGCAACCTTAATTCTGGATTCCTTTGATAATCACACGTTGCTGCAGTTACCATGTCAAGCCATCTTGATGGGGTAAGGGCGTCTCCTTTCTTAAGGGTTTTATACTTCTAGGAATAAAACATATAGAAAGAGTGCAACTTAAGGGAGAAATCTGCTATTGATCTTTTTTGTGTTTTTGAGAGAACTAGAATATTTTTTTAATTTTGATACATATCTTTATTTCTTGTAATACAGCTATATTAATTTAATGATATGATTTACTATATATATTTTAAGGATCTAAAGCAGTTGTAAGCATTTTAATTACATTTGCCAAACATATTCTAATTTTTGTGAATAATACTGCATTGTCTATTTTTTTTCCTTGAGATTGTTAGCTTTGTCTATAATCCTGCATAAAAGCCATTTGATTCTAATCTCCAGAAGCTTTGAAAAGTAATCAATACAAGTAAGTACTCTTATGGTTTGGGTCTAAATCCTTTTTATTATAATTAAATTAGTTCACTCTCTCTTGGCTTAAACAAGCCTTTGTAATTTTCTACTAAGCTTTCAAAAGTGGCTTATATTATGTAATCAGAAAAAGAAATAAAATAGACTCTTTATTTAATTTATCTTAAAAGAGCACCATTGAGTTTGTCTGCAATAAACTGTTGACAAAATAAATTTATAAAAGTGGAAAACTCTAGTTTAAAGTAATTGATCATTGAGGTTTCTTAAAATTTAAATTTACACAAAAGTAGCTAAAGTTATTCAGTTACTTAAAATTATCTTGTTCAGGATATTCCCATTTAAGATAAAGAAATATGCAACTCTAACAGATAACTTTTCAGTTCTCACAATTTAGGACTTTTCTTAAAAATTTTCCCATTATCACAAAAAGATTCTCATTTTCTGAAAATTTCTGATTATCATAACAATAAGTGTCTCTTGCATAGCAATAAAGTTCCCCTCCTTATTCTGTCCTTTACATGTTAACTGAGATTTTGTGTGTGAGCTTCTTCTAACTTTAAAAACAGGGTGTATTTTTGTTTTCAAGTGCCATTCTGTGACTTTATTAAGTATAACAAAGGAACACAACCAGACCTAACATTATGTTTACAATCACTTCTTTACATTCATGGCATCAACACATGCCATTGATATTCTTTAAAAAAATACTATGTCTATATTAATCATAATGGGGTGGACCCCCCCTGATATGCTCAAAGTATGTGAGATACATATTTGCATCCTCATTTGTAAAAAATATTCTGCCTGTACTTCTTCCAGGACAGATTTTTTTCATAGGGCAGTCCACTGTCTATTCAATATCCTTTGTCAACAATTACTCTTTGATCTTCCTTATTCAAGGTCAAGAGTGGACTACATAGCAGTGGTTAGGTTTTTTTGCTCTTTTTCCTTTAAATTTTAGTATGTTTTTAAATGTGTGTGTATGTGTTTGTGTGTGTGTGTGTGTGTGTGTGTGTGTGTATGTGTGTGAAATTCAATAAGTAGGAAATAGTCTATGATATCATTATATTATTACTTGAACAAATATCTTTACCTGACTTAAGCTATTCAAAAGTCCAGTCATTTACTTTCTGTTTCTTTCTTTTTTTAATTGGTATTTTAATGAAAGTTTGCAAAAAACTTGGTTTTCCATTCATTCATTGTTGCATTAAATACTTTCTAAATTTGAAAGAATCCTTTCTATAAATGTTTTTCAGTTCATCCATAGAGTGTGTGTGCATGTGTGTGCATTCATGTGAGTGTTCATCCTTTATACCTCATTATGTTATTTTGTGATAATCTTGGATTAAAAGATAATTATTTGTTGTTATTTCATAAGCAAAAATGATAAACATAAAACACTTTGAAAGTTTGTTTTCTGAAAAGATTTCAAAATGTTTTTTAATTTACAGTCAAACCAGAGATAAGTTCAGATCAGCTTCAATAAGGTAATTTTAGAAAAGAAATATAAAGGCATAGGCATCCCCTAATTATTTTTTCATATTGGATATCAATGTACTCATTCTAATCTAATTATTTTATAAACAAATATTGCAGTTTTCCGGTGGTGAGCACTCAGTAAAGAATAAAAAAGCTTCATTACTTTATTCTATTTTCCTACTTATTCTGGACAACACTGATACACTTACCAAACCTCTTATTCTTATTTTTCATGTGACTTTTTGAAATTTTAAGTATGGGAAAGATAAGAGCTATTCTCTAAACACCTTTTCAATTTACTTTTTCTAACACTTCTAGTGGGTTAAATTGGCAATCCCCGCTCCCCCATGTATACTTCATTATGTCTTATGACATTCTTAACCAGGGACTCACATTACTTAATCTTACAACACACTGCCAGTCAAGAAATCAAAAGACAAAGTGCATTAGGAAAATCTGATGTTGAGACCTCTCCATAGAACTGAGAAGCAGCGATTCAAGTGGTTCAGTCAAGAGATTAATGTTCTCCTGACCCAGACCATAATTTTTGCAATTACCTGTTATGCATCAGAGATCTAGACAATATCTAAGGATGACAGAAGAAGAATTGATGCCTTTGAGTTGTGGAATCATCAAAATACTATAGACGACCAAGAAAACAAATAGGTTGTCTTGGAGAGGGTGAAACCAAATTTTTCCTTGAAGGCTAGGAGGTGGAAGCTCTGTCTTATAAAGTTGAGCATGTGGCCAGGAGAGACCAGACCTTTGAGAAGAATATCATGCTCAAAAAGGTTGAGGGACCGCGCAAGAGAGGATGACCCCAGTTGAGATGGTTTGAGGCAATGGAACTAGGTGTGTCAGGTCAGTGAGATTGCCTCAGGACAGGACAGGCTTCAGAGCTGTTGCACATAAAGTAGTTAGAGTTGTAGGTGACTTGACAGCACTTAATAACCACAACAAAAACAAGATACAATACTTTTAAACATTGAATTGATCTGAATTATCTGATACATATAAAATGATCTCCTTTGTTTAGTTTTGGTTTTTATTTAGCATTTTTGTTGTTGTTAATGTGCTGTCAAGTCGCTTATAACTCATAACAATCCAATGTACAAGATCCCTAAACCCTGCTCTCTATCCTGTACCAACCTCACTGTCTCAGACACACTATCACCACCACAATCACAGAATCAATCTATCCATCGGAGGTCTTTATCTCCTTCGCTGTCCCTCCACTCTCCCAAACATGATGTCCTTTCTCCAAGGACCAAAGTAAGTCAGAAGAAGCTTCAGAATCCTTGACTCCAAGGAGCAACCAGGCTTGCCCCTCTCCACGAAAAACCTGTTTGTTCTCCTAGCAGTCCATGGTATATTCAACACTCTTCTCCAGCACCAGAGCTCAAAGGCATCAATTCTCTTTCTATCACTACTAGTCACTGTCCAATTCTCTGATGCATGGCACACAATTGTGAAGACTATAGCCCGGATCAGGCGCATCTTAGTCTCCAGCCTGATGTTGCTGCTCTTCAGTACCCTGGAGAGATTCTTAACAGCTGAGTTTACCATTGCAGTTTGTCTCTTGATTTCCTGACTGCTGTTACCAAGAGTGTGGAGTCAAGCCAACTAAAACTGTTAGTTATCTCAATCTTTTCACCATTCATAATAACGCTGCCAATTGGTCCAGTGGTGAGGATTTTTGCTTTTTTGATGTTGA
>NW_006400097.1:1108024-1112572 GCF_000299155.1 Elephantulus edwardii | reverse complement strand
ACAATTCCCCTCGGCTAATACCTGGGTAAGCTCTGTAAGGTAAATGGCAACAATGAAGTGATGGTGAAAATGAGTAGTGAGCTTCTCGAGTTCCTTTAATCCAGACTGCTGTTCAGAGGAGTTCAAGGGGAAAGAAACAGCCTCCGTGCACATGTGCACAACATGTAACTCAACCATGAGCTGCTGTCTTTCTTCCGCAGAAATGGGATTAAGTGTAATTTCAGCCTTTTTAGTCACATTAGGGAACTGGAACTCCAGCAAGCTCTCAGTGATGGTCAGAACGCCAACTCATTAATGAACTGCTGGGGAAATGGGTGAACACCAATGATATCCATTGCAATCTGTGCCAGAATCATCATTTAACTTAAGCAAGCCAGCAAGTTTTTCAAATTCCTCAGAATCCAGGCAGCATTCCATCTTGCAAGGGCAAGCAAAAGGCTTAATCCGATTCACCTCCCTGACCTTGATTTGGCTCATGATCTTCTCTATTGTCTTAGTACAAATTTTAGAGTCAAATGGGTGTGCCTGGATAGACTGCAGGCACAATGAAGTGCCCTCCCAAGGATTATAATCTACTTCAGGTACAG
The DNA here is from genome assembly GCF_000299155.1 of Elephantulus edwardii. Taxonomy (NCBI): domain Eukaryota; kingdom Metazoa; phylum Chordata; class Mammalia; order Macroscelidea; family Macroscelididae; genus Elephantulus; species Elephantulus edwardii. The sequence continues at coordinate 1,111,985 of NW_006400097.1, read as the reverse complement.
AACAACTATTTTCCTCATCCAAGGGCACAGGAATATAGGAAAGAGGCCTTGTGTTCAACAGGACCCGGTATCCATAAGCTAACAATGCTGGAATGACAGTAACAGCATTGGTATGGATAGATACCTCAGACCTGTCCTTGGTCGGTTTTCATCAAATTGACACCTCCTGGCATTTGGTATCTTACACACGGGTCTGGGATTAGGGTCAAAATTAGTCTCATCTTCTCAGAACCAGCTCCCAATAACACCTCCGTCGTCATCTTCCTTCCCACCACTCCTGGTCTAGATTTGCAGCTGGCCTCAGGTACAGGCTAAACACTCATCTCCTCATCATCACCCCCAGCTTCATCTTTGTACTTAACACTAGGCCCACTGCCAGCCTCTTCCTCCTTTCATAACCAGGAACTAATACTGGCCTCCTCCCCCACCCCAGAACCAGGCATTCATATCAGTCTTATCTTTGTGTGAAGACTTGGGTGAACAACTGATCTTGGCTATAGAAATGAGGCACTACAGTGGCCTTGCTCTCAGCTCTGGCACCAAAGTCTCTATTGTTCTCCTTCCTTGACTTGACTGAGGATCTAGGCATAGCCTTAGGCAAAGTTCTGGCTTGAGCCTTGGGCTTAGGCAGGACTCTTCCTTTCATTGAGCAATCCCTTTTTCCTAGACACAGTTTTCTTCTTTGCTACCATTGTTGTTGTTGTTATGTGCCTTTGAGTCCTTTGAGACTCATAGCAACCCTATAGCTGTCTCAAATCTTCCCTGGCCCAGGACATCAGCCCATTTGCTCCGCAATATCCCTCTACTTCCGTGCTAAAGCCTGGACTTCCTGTTGCACTTCTCCCCCTCCTTGGTGCAGCAACCCTAGGCGGGAGCTCTTCTTGGCCATCTTGACCACACAGAAGTCCCTGTGGATCTGAGGAAGGAGCTGATTGAGGAAGGAGCTGCTCAGGCGTGTGAAGGGTGTGATACATCACCAGGTAGAAGACTTTCCTTCAATGAGAAGGTTGACATCTCTTCAGGACTACTATTCTGTCCACCTCCAGTGCTGTTGGAAGACCATCACTGTCAGCAGGTCTGCACTCGGGAACCATCATTGTTCTCTGCCCTCTGTACCATGAACAGAGGCTGTGTGTGTTTGCAGAGGGCACTCAGTGAATGTTAAGCTAGTACAATTGACCCTCTCTTGTTCCCAAGGACTGACTTCGTGAAAGAGTATGAAGGCACTTAATAAAGCTCCATTACCATACTTCAGCCATGGTTGAAAATAAGGCTAAAGCCCAGGTTAAAACTAGAACAGGGGCTGCTGCAGAGGCTGAGGTAGAAAGGGAGGCTACTGATATATTCAGCCCTGTAGCCAAGGCTCCAGTAGTTTTAGGATAATTTTCAGCAGAATCTTGCTTGCATGTGGTAGTAATGATATTATTCGATAATGTCTGCATTCTGTCGAGTCAACTTTCAATAATTTATTTACATTAAGTTTCATTCAAATACATTGTATTTTAAATTATTTTTATTTCATATTGATTTGCATATAAATTGACGTACATTTTATTTCATTTATATATTGTGTTTCCTCTGCTCAAATTGTGTTTCATGCAATCATTCCCATACATTGTGTATTACAAAAAGAATCATCACGGACCTATGCCCACAATTACCCTGCCATTTCAGTTCCCCACTGGATCATTCTTAATTCTTTCAGTACTTTTTTCTACCCACCAAACTCTGCGACCTCATGGTTTTCTCCTACTCTCCACCTTCAGCTTCCCTCCTCCCTCTGCTTGCCTCTTTAGACTTTTTTATGCATCTTACTAGTTATTAATCCTTTATATTTTACAATGCATTATTTGTCCCTATGAGACTGAGTTAATTCACTCAACATAAAGCTTTCCAGCCTCTTCCATGTTATATTTTATTTTCAAAAATTGTTGTTCCTGAGTGCTGCATAACATTCTATTGTGTTAATGTACCCCTATTTCTCAATTCATTTGTTTGCTGATCAGATTTGGGCTGTGTCCATTTTGTTGCTATTGTGAATAATGCTGCTATGAGCATCATTGTACAAATATCTGTTTTTGTTCTATTTTTCTTAGTTATATTTCCAGCAGTGAAATGACTGGGTTATATGGAATGTCTATATTCTGCTTTTTGAGGAAATACCAGACTGCCTTCTAGAGCATGTAAATCATTTTATAATCTCATACATTTGTGAAAGTGCCAATCTCTCCAAATTCTCTCCAACATTTATTGCTTTATTTACTATTAAACTTTACCACTGCTACTGGGATGAGATTCTACCTCATTGTGATTTTGCTTTCCATCTTTATTATTGCCAGCGATTTTGAGCATTTCTTCATGTTTCTATCGGCCATTGGGATGTCTTCCTCTCTGAAAAGTCTTTCCATGTCTTTTGCAAATTTTGCAATTGGGTTGCCAACCATTTTATTGTGAAGGCCCTATAGTATTCTTTGAACTTAGGTATGATTCCCTTCTCTGAGGCATCATTGGCAAATGTTTTCACTAGTCAGTATGTTTTCTTTTCACTCAATTGGTAAAAGTTTTTGACACATTTGGCACACACAGGGACTTAATTTTTAGAAGGACCTTACATAGTTGTGCATTCCTGCTTGTATTTGCCAAGTATTGTATTTGTCTTCTGCTCTCAGTATAGGTTTCACATAAGCAAAATCGAATGTTCTGGGATTCCCATTCTTCTAAGAGTCAGCCATAGGCTAGGCCTTCTAATTTAGTTCCATTTCATCTCTTATGATCTTTATGGTTTGGAGTTTTACCACTCTCTTTCTGGTTCACCTTGAGTTGATATGTGTGTGTGAGGTGAGATGTGGATTATGCTTCAGGTCTTCCAAGTAGAAGTCCTATTTTCCCAACACTATTTGTTGAAGAAGTTGTAGTGTCCTCATTTAATAACCTTCTTACCTTGTTAAACACCTGCTGACCTAGGTAGACATGTTAATTTATGAATTCTCAGTTCTTTTACATTGGTCTAGGTGTCTGTCATTGCACCTATACCATGCCGTTTTGGTTATTACAGCTGTGTAGTATGATTTGAGATCAGGGAGTGGCATGCCTTCCATTTCATTCATGTTTTGCAGAAATGTTTTTTCTAATTTGGAGTCTCTTTCTATCCCTAATTAATTTACCAATTGAATTTTCAGTCTCTTTGGAAACTGAATGTGGTATCTATATTGGTATTGCATTAAACATGTAGTTTGCTTTGGTTGTATTGGTATTTTAACTGTATTGAGTATTTTTATCCATAAACAATGGGAGAAGGATGGACAATCTCCTCCTATATAACTAACTGTCTGGGAAAAAACACCAGAGTATCAGCTATTAGTTCTGACTTGATGGTACACAACAATAACAATACCTAATATTATATGGTAAACCATATGCTTAATCAGTAATTGAAGGAAACACAAAATATAAGCTGCAACTCCTCTTGTGACAGATCACATGAAATGAGCCACTTCCTGCAGACAAGAGGTAGCTATGTCCCCAGAAGAGGCAGCATTAAAAATCTATTCTTGTGAACTACTTCCTTCCTCAGCTAAGCATTAGGTTGACAATAGAGGAAAAACTCAGCTTTATTTACAAAGGAATTATATTTATGATTTACTTCCCATGATTCTCAATAAAGTCACAGAGAGGTGTGGCTTGTGGTGCTTCAGTTGTTGGAACTGCTCACACCATTTTTATACTCTCTGTTTAATTATACATTCTTGATATTTTGTCTCATTATTAATTATTAATATAGTTTACTTTCAGTATGCAACAACAACCCAAGGACACAGATTTTTTTTTCCATTTATTTAGTCCTAGATGTGCTTACCAAGTTGTGCCAAGAAATCTGGAGAACAACCACTAGACCAACTGACTGTAAGAGATATATATTTGTTCCCATTCCAAAGAAAGGTGATCCAACAGAGTGTGGAAA
>NW_006400097.1:1095641-1105634 GCF_000299155.1 Elephantulus edwardii | reverse complement strand
CCAGACACAGTGAGATTGGCAAGTGATAGAGCATGGTTTAGGGTTGTTGTACATTGGGATGCAATGAGTAGTGAATGACTCGACTGTACATAACAGCAAAACATATTCGTGACAGATATTTGTCCATAATTTTCTTTTCTGTTTGTCTTTGGCTGGCTTTGATATTAGGTAAAGATTGCTTCATAGAATGACTCAGAATGTTCTTTCTTTTTCTGTTTCTTAAAATAATTTAAAAAGAATTGGTGCTAGATCTCTTCTCTTTATGTTTGATAAAATTAAGTTGTGAAGACACTCAAGCTAAACCTTTATTTATGGGAGAATCTTTTTTATATTATGCTATATTTTTATTATTATTTTTTTATGAGTCTGTTCAAGTGTTCTGTGTCTGATCCTGTCAATCTGAGCAGGTTGTGAGTTTCAAGGAATTTGTCTATTTCTTCTAGGTTTTCAAATTTGTCATACTGTTCTGGTTTAATTTCATCTGGTTCTATTGTACTGTCACTTTTATCATTTCACACTAAAATTGTTTATGGCTTCTCTTTCTTTTCTCTTCATATGGTTGCCAATGTTTTGTCTATTTTATTAACCCTTTTGTGGAAATAGCTTGTGGTCTTGTTAATGGTTTTAAATGTTTTTCTATCTTATTGATTTCAGCTTTGTCCTTATAATTTCCTTTCTTCTAGAGGCTGTGGGGTTAAAGTGTTGTTCTTTTTTATTTGATGGAGGTCTTCAGTTGGGTGATTAATTTTGCTTCTTTTTTCCTTTTTGATATGCTTGCCTGAATCCATGAATTGTCTCTTGAGGATTGCCTTTGGTGTTTTCCAAATATTTTGGTCTGCTCTATATTCATTATCATTTGTTTCAAGGAAATTTTTAATTCATTTTTTTTTATTTCTCCTACAAAGCATTTAAGCTTGGAAGGAGGAGTGGCATCTACTTCCATAATAGCTTGCCTCCGGAAATCCTATGAACCTGGAGAGAGGATGAGAGACACCGAAGCATTGAGGACTCTTCTTCATAGGGTCGCTATGAGTTGCCTGCGAATCGACAGCAATTAACAACAACAACAACAACAACAACAACTCACTTATGTTTAGCAGGATGTTCTTTAGCTTCAATGTGGTCTGCTTTTTTAAGCTTTACCCTCTTGTCTTTAATTTCTGTTGTGGTCTCAGAAAATACTTTGTATTATTTCAATGTTTTGTGTGTTTATTTTAATTTGTAGAGTCTTGCTTTGTATCAAGATGTCATCATTTCTGGAGAATGGACCATGTGCATTGGAGAAGAATGTAAATTGTATTTTGGTTTTGTGCAAAACCCTGAACAAATTCACAAGGTCAACTTGACTGACTGTAAACTTTAGATTTTCTACATTTTAAGTTTCTTGTGAGTTGACTTATCTTTCAATGAGAGTGCTAAAGTCTCTGACCACTTTTGTGATGCTGTTTATTTCTTTCTCCAAGTCTGTTTACCATCACTTTATGTATCTTGAAAGTCTATGATTTGGTTTGTAGTTTTTGACCTAGGGTATGTCTTTTTGATCTATGTTTCTTTTAATGCTTATATAGTTCCTTTCCCTATTGTTTATGGTGATTTTCATCCTGAAGACCATTTTACCACAGATTTAGTATTGCCTCTCATGCTCTATTGTGGGTGCAATTTACTTGTTATAGTTTTTTTTTTCAGTCTATGATTTTTAGTTTATCTTTTTCCTGATTTATTAGCATAATGATGCCCTTTATTTCTTGCTCTCTTTCACTTTATTGCTCCATTTATGTCATTCACATTAAGTGTGATTATTGACATGCCAGGTTTTATTGCTAACATTTTGTTGTTGTTGTTTTGTCTGTGGTTCACTATGGTGCATCTACTTTCCTTTAGTGTATCTGTGTGAATGACTTCCCTTAAACTTCTTGTAGAGTTGGTCTTGTTTTCACAAATTATTTTAGATCCTGTTTTGGTATAAATGATTTTATTTCTCCTTCATGTTTGATGGACAACTTTTCTGGATCCAGGATCCTCAACTGGCAATTATTTTATATTCTGTATGTATAACCCTATTCTCTTCTTGTTACATTGGTTTCTGCTAAGAAATAAACAGTATAATTTGTCCTCCTTTGTAGGTGACTCTGTAGAACACTGTAGTATTCAATCCATGTTTTTTATATTAAAGAATTTGACTATGATACATCTTGATGTTTTGCTTTTGGGGTCTAGTCTGTTTGGGATTCATTGAGCTTCTTGAATGTAGATTTTCTCATTCTACGTAATGCCTGGGAAGTTTTTTTTCTAGGAATTCTTCCAGAAGTTTTTCATATATTTGTGATATTGAAATTAATAGCTATGAAATATTTTCCTGGTATTAAGTTATTCTCAGAATTTATGTTTTTAAAAATTAACTTTTTCCTTCCTTATTACTCTATTTATTTTTCACATGGAATTATTTTTATATATTTCTTGTAAAAATAATAGTAAATATTTAACACTACTGATAAAATTCTTCCATTTTTTCACATGCACTCATTAGAAAAAAAATTAATGATTTCAAAGAACTTGCTCACATACATGATTATAGTAGAGATACTAAACCGCTGTACTAGAGTGTTATGTGATACTATAAATAAATGTTCATTAGTGTAAACAATTTCGTAAACACAAAGCAAATTTTTTTGTGAAGCAAAGTTACATTTGGGCTTTGTGAACTATGCAGTTATATACATAGATAAGAATATGTTACAGTTCATAAACTTTCATAGCTATTTATTTCAACAATTTTGCCAAACTACATAAGTTCAAAATAAACCTGTTCAGAAATCTTATTTTTACATTAAAAATTTTAAATAATAGCTTCTTTAAATTGATATTCTCAACTGTAGTTTTTTTATTTTATAGTGGTTGGCATACAACATTTATATACATTGTTTTTCTTCCATATATATTGTGCTTCACACAGTCTTTCAATTACATTGTATTTCATGAAATCACATCTATACATTATATTTTATAAAATTGATTAATATTGACCTATGCTTTTTCTTATCCTTTCTTTTCAAGTTCCCATTTGGTCTTTTCTCCCCATCTCCCCACTATTCTCTGCTATTCTAGTGATATACCCTTTCATCATTATTAACAACCTTTTGCCTCTTTCCTCTTCCCCTTTCAGACATGTGTAAACATCTAAGTAGTCCTTTTATTTTTATAATATATAGTATTTGTCCTTATGAGACTGAATTAGTTCACTCAGCATAATGTTTTGTAGATGCTCACATGTTATTTTACGAAATTGTTGCTCCTTTGTGCTGCATAGGATTCCATTATGTGAATGTACCACAATTTCTCAGTCCATTTGTTTTTTATGTGTATTTGAGCTGTTTTGAATCCCTCACTATTGTGAATAACACTAGTATGAACATAGCTGTACATATCTCTGATCATGCCTCAGTTCTATTTTCCATGGGGATTATTCCTAAGAGTGGGATTTCTGGGTCATATGTCATTTCTTGTTGAGTTTTTTGAGGCAATATCAAACTGCCTTCAATAGCGGTTGTATTATTTTATAGTGTCACCAGCAGTGCATCAAAATTCCAATCCTTTATATCCATTACAACAGTTATTGTATACTGTCCTATTAAACTTTACTACTGCTTCTGGTATCTCTTAGTGTCTGTTGGTCACCTGAATGTCTTTCTTTGTGAAAGATCTTTTTGTGTCTTTTGCCTATTTTGTAATTGGGTCATCAGTCTTGCTTTGGTGGAGGCTCTGTAGTATTCTCTAAAATTTCATTATGACACTCTTGTGTGTCATGCCATTGCCATTCGCCCCCTGCCCCCCAATATATAAGTTTTTATTTCACTCTAATAGGGGGAAAAGTATTTAAAGCACACAGGGACTTAATTTTAGGTCTCATTCATCCAATTTATCTTCTACTAGTTGTACTTTTCTTGCTATTTTTGCAAGCCTATTTATGTCCTAAATTAAGGTTTAAAATTCTGTTCAGTTCAGTTTTCCCTCTTCTAATTATAATGATTTTATATTTTACCCCTATGGCTCTGATCAACCTTGAGTTCATTTATGTGTAAGATATAACATGGATCATGCTTTAGATTTCTGCAAGTAGAAGTACACTTTGGTAGCACCATTTGTTGAAGAAATTGTTTCCCATTTGATAGATTTTATTTCTTGGTCAAATATCAATTGAACACAGGTTGTTGTTGTTGTTACGTGCTGTCAAGTTGACTATAACTCATAGTGACCTTATGAACATATCACTGCCCTGTCCTATCCTGGACCAATCACACTGTCTCTGACATACTTCCCTCCATAGCCATAGTTACTGTCTCAATCCATCTCATCTACAGTATTCCTTTCCGTTGTTAATTCTCCACCCTTCTAAGCATGATGACTTTCTCAATAGAATGGTCCCTTTTGGCAACATGTCCAAATTACATGGGCTTGACCATCAAATCCTTGCCTCTAGGACGGACAGTCTCTAATTTGTTTAATACTCTTCTCCAGTACCACATCTCAACTTTATCAATTCTTCTTCTGTCATCCTGAGTCACGTTCAGCTCTCAGGTGCATAGCAAGTAATTGAGAAATATCATGGCTTGTATCAGGCACACCTTAGTCTACAAATTGATAACCATTACTCTTTATCACTCTGGAAAGGTCCCTGACAACAGACTTTCCTAATGAAAATCTTCTTTTGATTTCCTGACGACTGGTGTCAAGAGTGTTGACAAAATTACTAACAACTTCAAAATCTTCTCCATCTATCATGACGCTGGCAATTGGCTCAATGGTGACAATTTTTGTTTTCTTGATGTTGTAATGCCATCCACATTGAACACTGGAGTCTTTGACCTTCTGCAGAAAAATGCTCCATGTTGTCCTTGGATTTGACAAGCAAGATTGGATCACCTGCTAATGTAAGTTGTTGATGAGTATTTCTCAAAGCCTAATGCCACATTCTTCTTCATAAAGTCCAGAATCTCTAATATTCTGTTTCCCATAAGAGGTGATCCAACAGAGTGTATAAATTACTGAACAATATCACTAATATTACAAGAAAGCAAAATCTTGTTGAAGATCCAAAAATGTCTGGAACAGTACATGATGGAGAACTTCCAGAAGTATAAGCTGGGTTTAGAAGAGGCCATGGCACTTGAGATATCATTGCCAATGACAAATGGATCTTGGCTGAAAGCAGTAAGTACCAGACAAACATCTAAATGTGGTCTATTGACATTGCAGTGGCATTTGACTTTGTGGATGACAACAAATTGTGGCTAACATTGAGAAGAATGGAAAATCTCTGATTTTGTCCATATGAAATGGGAAACTGTCCTAAAAACAAGGCAAGAAAACACTGTATGATTTAAAATCAAGAAATGTGTGCATTAGCAATGTTTCCTTTGTCCAATTAGTTTCAAAATTTCAATAAATGTCCATAGGTAGATATGTTTATTTTGGGATCCTCAATTCGGTTCTGTGAATCTTTTATTCTACCAATACCATGATTTTTTAGTTGCTACACTTATGTAAAGTGTTTTGAGATTGGGGAGTGCCATGCCTCCCAAATCATTTTTACTTTTCAGAAGAGTATTACTTATTGAGGATCTCTTTTATATTCAAATAAACTTTCTAATTGCCTTTCCTATCTCTTTAAAATATGAGTTTAGTATCTGTATTTTGATTACATTAAACTTGTAGGTTGCTTTTGGTAGAATTGTAAGTTTTACTATGTTGAGTCTTTTTATCCATGAAAAAAAGTTTTCTTTTTAGTTAGATCTCTTATTTACTAAAAAGGGTTTTTGTTGTTGAGTCTTTGTCCACTGTCACATCATCTATATATGGTGACAGTGTTACCACTTCTTTGCTAATTTAGATAGCTTTTATTTCATTTATTGTCTTATTGCTCCAAGAAGTACTTTCAAAGCAATATTGAATAGAAGTGACAATACTCATCTCTGTCTGGTCCCACTAGCCAGGGGAATGCTTTCAATCTTTCTCCATTAAAAATGATATTGACTCTTGATTTTGTATATATACTTTTCACTATGTTGTGATAATAACCTTCTATTCCTATTTTATTGTGTGTTTTGACCAAGAGTAGTGTTGGATCTTATTAAAGGCCTTTTCTGCATTAATTGATACAATCATATTGTTCCTATTATTTTTTAATGTGGTGAATTATGTTTATTACTCTTCCTTACATTGAATCAACCTTGAATACCTGCCTATTATGAATCTCACTTGGTCATGATGATTTTTTCTTTTCTTTGCTTTTATTTTTTTAACTATACTGGTATATTGACATTGTTCTGGTGCTCCCTGCTTTTGGCTAAGATCCATCTAACATTAGCTACAATATCCCTAGTACCACGACCCCTTCTAAACCCAGCCTGGACTCCTGGCAGTTATCTGCTGATGTGCTGTTCCAGTCGTTTTTGGATAATCTTCAGTAGAATCTTGCTTGCATGTGAAATCAATAAGATTGTTCTATAGTTTCCACACTCAGTTGGGTCACCTTTCTTTGGGATGGGAACAAATATAGATCTCTTCCAGTCGGTTGGCCAAGTGGTTGTTCTCCAGGTTTCTTGGCACAACTTGTTGAGCATGTCCAGGGCAGCATCTGTTAGCTGAAGTATGTCAATTGGTATACCATCTGCACAGTTTAAAATTAGGAAAGGAGAGAGTAAGGGACGCATCCGGTCTCCATACTTTTTCAATCTCTATGCAGAACAAATCATTCTGGAGGCTGGACTTTGTGAAAAGGAATGTGGCATCAGAATTAAAGAAAGACTCAACAACAGCCTACGTTGTGCAGTTACACAACCTTGCTTTCTGGAACTGAGAAGGACATGAAGCACTTATTGCAGAAGGTCAAGGGCTGTACTCTTCAATATAGATAGATAGATAGATAGATAGATAGATAGATAGATAAATAGATAGATATGTATATGTTGTTGTTATGTACTGTCAAGTTGAAACCAACTCATAGTTGACCCTCCAGGAGGTGTTCAGAGGTAGTTAACTGCATGAGATGAGATGCTCATCCTTCTCCCATGAAGGAGTTGGTGGATTAGAACCACGTGTCTTAAGAATTGTGTCTTAGCTTCTTACCACTAGACCACCAGAGTAACCTACATATGTGTATGTACGTGTGTTTGTGTGTCTGTACAAATAGATAGATATAGCTACAGATATAGATATATAGATATCTGGTGGCCTAGATGTAAGAAGCTGCAGTGCCAACGTGAAGGTAACAGTTCAAATCTACCAGCTACTTTGCTTAAGAAAAACAGCAATCTCCTCTAAGGTGGTTTGCTGCCTCAAAACACATTGGAAGATCAGTTATGAGTCAGTTCTGACTCAATGATACTCAACAATAATAATGTGCACATATACATATTCATACTGCTTTTGTTAAGTGCCACTGAGACAAGTACAACTTACATCAGCCCAATGAAAAACAGACCTGAATTCTGTATTATCTTGTGCTGTCCTCACAATCTCTGACATACTTGAACCCACTGCTGTATTTACTGTCTTAATCCATCTAGCTGAAGGTCTTCCTCTCTTTCAGTGAAACTCTGCCTTTCTAAGCATGTATACCTACCCAAGACATGTTGTTGATTGTCTTTGAGCCAAGCATAACTCATAGTGACCCTATGAACAAAAGACTTGAAGCCCCTCTACAAATATTGACATTTCTCAAAGTTCATAGGGTTTCTGGAGGCATGTTATATGTTTGGATTTTTGACAGAGAGCTTGGCCACGATAATGATCCCATGGATGGCAATAGCTACCTCTTTGGAGCACCTTAACACCCAAGTCAACATGGCCATTGTAGTGTCCAGTGGTGACAAGTGCCTTGAACCTGGTCTGTTGGCCAGCATGTGTCTGCTTCTGCACAAGCATGGTTTTTCAAGAACTCATCATTAAGAGGCATCCTCAGAAAGTAGTCAGTGATCTCAAACTCCTTGATGGGCAGTCAGAAGAGATAAATCTTCTCTAAGAATTTTATATCCATAACTTTGAACAGCCAGTCAAACTTGGCAACAAGTAGCCACTCCTTGTCCTCAGCTTTGCCCCCTCTAGCCACTCCCATGGCCGCAAATCTGACTGCGCTGAAGCCTCTGTGGAAATACCAATGCTCCATTCCAAGGCTCCCAGAGCCTCCAGTCCCTTCTGTTGCACCAGCATCATCCACAATTTGCAATTTTCTCAGAGAAGAATAAAAAAAAAGTTGTACAAAAGGGATGTGTCCTATCTCCAAACCTTTTCAATTTACATGCATAACAGAATATCCAGGAGACTAGATTCTATGAGGAGGAATGTGGCATCAGGATTGGAGGAAGGTTCATCAACAATGTGCATTACGCAGATAACACAACCTTGCTTACTGAAGATCTTGCTGCAGAAGGTCAAAGAGTATGGATTGAAGCTAAACATAAAAAAAGCAAAGATTTTTAACCACTAGGCTAATTGGCAGCATCATGATAGATGATAAAGAGAATGAGAATACTAATAGCTTCGATTTGCTTGGCTCCACAATCAATGATCTTTGTACCAGCAGCCAGGAAATTAATAAATGAACTGCATTGGGAAAAATCTGCCATCAGGAACCTCTCCAGAGTACGGAAGAGAAATGGTGTCACTCTGGAGACTAAGGTGCACCTGATATAGGCCATGGTCTTTATAATTACTTTTTATGCATCAGAATGCTGGACAATGACTAAAGATGATCGAAGGTGAATTGATGCCTTAGAGCTGCTAGGAGAACAAACAGGTTCTTCTTGGAGAGGGTGAATTCAGGTTGCTCCTTACAAGCAAGGATTCTGAAACTCCATCTGACATGCTTTGGACATGTTGCCAGGACGGACCAGTCCTTGGAGAAAGACATCATGCTTGGGAAGGTGGAGGGACAGTGTGAGAAAGGAAGACACTTGATGAGATGGATTGGGGCCTTATTTTTTGCTATTTCCTTCAAAGTAGCTTGAACTTCTTCTTTCATCACCACAGGGTCTTGGTCAAATGTTGTTTCATGAAATTCTTCTTTGTCTGCCAATTTCTTTTGATATAGTAATTCAGTATATTCTCTCTATCTTCTTTTAATACTTCCTGGATCATTTAATATTCTGCCTAAAGCATCCTTGATTATAGCAACTCGAGGTTTGAATTTGTTCTTCAGTTCCTTCAGCTTAAGAAATGCTGAGTGAGTTCGAGGCTTTTGATTTTCTGATTTCAACTCCTTACACATTTCATTATAATATTTTACATTGTCATCCATACTGTCTTTTGAAATCTTCTATCCAACTCTTTAATATCTTGAATTATTGCCTCTGCTTTGGCTTCTCTGTGCTCCAATAAAATTTTCAGAGTCTCTTCTCACGTCCTTTTTTGGCTGTCTGTCACTGTAGCTGACTCTGAGAAGAATGGGAATACCAGAACAGTTGATAGTGCTAATGAGAAACCTATACTTGGACCAAGAGGCAGTTGTCATAGCAGAGCAAGGAAACACTGCATGGTTCAAATTTGGGAAGGGCATACGCCAGGGATGTATCCTGACTCCATACCTTTTCAACATGTATGCAGAACAGATTATCCGGGAGGCTGGACTCTATCAGGAGAAATGTGGGGTCAAGATTGATGGAAGATCTATCAACAATCTGCGATATGCAGATGATACAACCCTGCTTCCTGAAACTGAGGAGGACCTGAAGCTCTTGCTGCAGAGGGTTTAGGACTGCAGCCTCCATTATGGGTTGAGGCTCAATGTCAAGAAGACAAAGATTCTCACCACTGGGCCAATTGGCAGCATCAGGATGGATGGCGAAGAGATTGAGATTGTTCACAGCTTCAGTTTCCTTGGCTCCACAGTCAACACTCTAGGCACCAGAAGTCAGGAAATTAGAAGATGTATTGCCATGGGAAAGTCTGCTGTTAGGGACCTCTCCAAAGTACTGAAGAGCAATGGTGTCTCTTTGG
>NW_006400097.1:1091150-1092718 GCF_000299155.1 Elephantulus edwardii | reverse complement strand
TACTCTCAATACTCTTCTCCAGCACCACAGCTCATAGTCATCAATTGTCTTTCTATCCTCCTTGGTCATTGTCCAACTCTCTGATGCATAACAAGTGATTTCAAAGACCATGGCATATATCAGATGCACCTTAGTCTCCAGAGAGACTCCATTACTCTTCAGTACTTTGGAGAGGTCCCTAATAGCAGACTTTCCCATGGTAATTCGCCTTTAATTTCCTGACTACTGGTACCAAGATTAGATGATTTTATTCTGCAGTGCTCAGGCCTGTTTTAAATTGGGTTTTTGTCACACATTCTTCTAAGTGGTAGAGCATTGGTCTGTGCATTGCTATACAGAGGTAACTTGTGGTTGCTGTAGTGCTAAACACTGTGACACTGATATGCCAAATGTGTTAATGGTTACTCATAATGAACAGTGTTTAGTGGAGCTTCCTTATTAAAACACGCTTGGAAGCAGGAGTGACATCCACTTATGAAATGGCTTGTGTCTGGAAACTATATGAACAGTGTTCAGGTCTTTCATTCATAGGGTAGCTATGAGTTGTCTTCAACTTGACAGCATCTAACAACAACAACAACAACAATCATTAATTGGAGAGAATGTGGCTTTTGGCTGTTTGTGGATGCTGGTCTTGATGGGCAAGTAAATGGAAGTTTTTGCGGTCGTGTTTTTTGGGTCATGTCTGATATGTATGACTGCTCTTCCCCCCCCCCCTCCAAGAGCAGGCATTCTTGAGCCTCTGTCTAAGGTGGAAGTCTGCTCAAAGTCATTGGCTTTAAAAACCCTCCAGCCAAATTTATTAATTTTTGAATGAATATTCCTTGAATGACACAACAATCTTTTGTCTATTTGCTGAATTGAACACCTTGAAGTTGCTGTGACACTGCACCCTGTTGCATAGTCTTATCAAATACCATAATGGTTGTCCATTATGCAGAGTGTTTGGAGGAGCTTACAGACTGGTTTACCTGGGAAATCTATAGACTTTCTAACCTCTGTTAATGTACAGGATTGATGGTACTTATAGAATACAGTTATGTACAGAAATTATGTTAATCACTGAACAGAGTTCAGGTCTTTTGTGCAAAACTTACTCTTAGTAGTGTTCAACTTGATGACACTTAACCATTGCTAAATGAAACTAGTGCTGTTGTATCTGAAAGAAAACTCTTCCACTATGTACATCAATCACTCTTTGTCAATGTGCAATATGAAGTAACCTGGGTTGTTGTGATACTGAACCTTTTGCCATTGGGATATGAAATATTAGAATGACTTCCCAATGTGGAAAATGTTTAGTGTTGCTCCCAGATCTAAAACAGGTTTGGAAGCAGGGGTGGCACCCACTTCCTAAACCACATACCTCTGGAAACTCAATGAACTTGGTGAAATGATAACAGTTATAGAAATGCATTCGGATTTGTTTCATATAGTCTCTATGAGTCCCATTAAACAAGAACATCATTAATTGAGCAGATGTGAACTGTTACTATGTCCTTTTGATCTATTGTGACTTTAAATATTATATAATGTCCTTTATTATCTCTTATGGTAGTTTTCATCTT
>NW_006400097.1:1087135-1089798 GCF_000299155.1 Elephantulus edwardii | reverse complement strand
TATGTCCTTTCAGTCTTGAAGGCTGCTTTGTTTTCACATTGTTTGAAATGCCTGCTACTTTCTTAACATTATGTCATGTTCTTCTTTATATTTGTTAGGCATTTTTGTTATGTGTGCATTCTGTTGACAGTTCTTTATCTTCATGGTGCTTGATAAGTTGCAGACTTAAAGTGGAGACACTTAAAAAACATAAAAAAGTGTCTCCACTTTAAGTCTGCAACTGAGAGAACTCGCTCTACTCAAAGTCTTTTATGGTCTTGTGTAGAGAGAAATCTCAGCTTTTCTGAAGTTCTTCAAATCCTCTCTGGTCTGTTGTGCAGCTTGTGAGGAAGTTCCTTTGGCTGTGGTATTTTCTGTCCAGTAAAGGAGAGGACAAGTTCAAGTATCTGTTGATTTCCTTTCTGGTCCTCTGTGACTTAGAAATGTCAACTGGTTGTGGCCTACCTTATCTCTAAGTCTATTAATGTCCTGGTTGGTTTCCCATCACTTACACACTCCCTCTTTAGGGAAAGGGTGGGAATTTCCTGGTACCTGTAGGTGTCTTTTCTGGTTCTTCATGACAATGTGAGAGGCTTTCCTTTCCCAAAGACTATTAATATCCTTGAGGGTCTATGGCCCAGCCAGTGACCTGGTCCCCCTTACTAAGACATTCCTTCTACAGGGAAAAGGAAGACAACTTTCTGGTATTGTATGAACTGAGGGGAATTTTGCCTTTCTCAAATCTATTAATGTCCTCAGTAGTCTATTGCCATAGCCCATAACCTGATTCCCCTGACTCAAATAGGGAGAGGCAGAAGCGTGGAAGCAGGGACTTGACAAATGCCCTTTGTACCCAGTATTCCTAGGCAGCCTGATATTTAAGTACAAAGCAGGCCCCAACCCTGCTTAGTGTCTGAGATCAGAGGAAATAGAACACTTTCAGAATGATATCTCTGTAGACTCAAAATTAAATTTTGTAGAAGTATTTAACAAAATAAAAAATGGAAACTGTTCAGAGAACTATAAATTTAGTATTGAGTATTTATGCACAGAAATATAATGCAGTAAATGTGGTTAGACAGTTATTCTCAAAATTGTTGCTGTTGTTAGGTGTCAATGAATCTGCCACAACATATAACGACTCTACGAGTGATAGAACTGAACTTGCCCTTTCCTGTAACATCATCATCATCTCTGCCACACTAAAAACCATTGTTACAATTGTTGAGTCAATCTGTGTTGTAGAAAGTTTTCCCATCCTTATTTGACCTTACACTTTTCGAAGTATGAGTTTCCTTTTCTAATGACTGGCTCCACTTAACATGTTCAAAATATTTGCGACCAAACATCACCATCTTTCCTTCTAAGGAGCACTCTGGCTGCACCTTCTCCAAGACATTTTCATTCTCTTACAGTGTTATCGTGTATTTAGTACTCTTCCCCAGCACCACAATTCAAAGTCATCAATTCTTTTTTCACCCACATGCACTGTCCAACTACTAGGCAAATGCATAGTAAGTAACTGAAAATGCATGGCTTCAGTTGGGCACACTTTAGTCTTCAAACTGACATCTTTGCTCTTCAGTACTCTGGACAGGTCTCTATACAAAGCATCTTTTGATTTTCTGGCTGCTAGTACCAAGTTTGTTGATTATAAATCCAAGGAATGTAAAATCACTGAAAATTTCTCTTTTCTTCATCTATTATGAAGTTTCCCATTGGCCTAGTGGTGGAGATTTTTTTCCCCTCTTGATATTAATCCATCCTGAAGAAGATAGTCCTTGATCATATGCAACTTTTTTTTCCAAGTCTTCCTCACTTTTTGCAAGCAGGGTTGTGTCATATGAATAATGTAGGTTTTTTATAAGTCTTCCTTCAGTTCTGATCCTACATTCTCTCATAAAATCCAGTGTCTCACATTATTTGGTCAACATAGAGATTGATAGTTACGTAGAAAGGATATATTTCTTATGTAGAATTTTCTTGATTTTAAAGCATTCAGTGTTCTCATTGTGTGCTCAGATAACTACCTTTTTGTTTAATTATAAGTTTTTCATGAGGAACATAAAGTATTCTGTGACTGCTGGGTTTGTTGGTTTTTGTTTTTGATTTTGTTCTTTTTTAAAGCCTCACCTTTAGATATAGAACTAGAAATAGAGAACGTAGAGTGGAAAACAGTAACAAAAAAAGAAATAGTTATAAATATCTATTAATTTTTGGTATGTGGAATATATGAAATATGTATTTAAAAAATGGAAGTTTTTAAAAATTAAATGTGACATAAAAATTTGACATTCTAGGCATTAGTGAGCTGAGATGGACTGTCTGTTATTTATCACATCAGACTACAGTTTGGTGAGAATGAAAATTTGAAGAAGAATAGTTTTTCATTCATAGTAAAATATACTATTTCAAGATTTACCTAGAAGTACAGTGCAGTGAGTGGTAGAATACTATTTATACACATGCAAGGAAGATCTGTTAATATAGCTGTTATTCAATTAATTGTTATTATTGTTATGAATTGTTGAGTTGATTATGACTCATAGGAACCCTCTGAAAAAGAGCTCTGAACCTTGCCCTATCTTGAGCAAACTTCATCGTCTTTAACATACCTGCTCCCATTGCCACAATCACTCTGTCAATCCATCTTATCCAGGATGTTCCTTTTCTGCACTAACGCT
>NW_006400097.1:1084507-1086150 GCF_000299155.1 Elephantulus edwardii | reverse complement strand
TCTACAACTCCACAGCATTAAACAACAACAATTCAAATATACACACCAACAACTGAAGACAAAGATGAATAAACTATTTTAACAATTTTTACATTTGAAATTGAACATATTATCAAGATTGATTAATAATTGTAAGTAATATGAATACAAAGTAAGAAACATAGAAGGAATGGTAGTTGGTATTTACAGGCTTGGTGACAGAAATAGAGCTGTAGATAGAATGACTGAATTCTGTACAATAAGTGATTTGTTCATTGCAAATACCTTTAAAAAATAAACGTTCATTATACAAATAGACCTCATCTGATGTACTGTACAAGTAATAAACGTGATATTAGCAAAGTTAAACATTGAAGAAATAGAATTTGGGATTATTTTAAACATTAGCAAATATAGTAACAAAGGTTTTGCTACTGTATCAGGTCATAGCTCTCTGTTTCGAAGATGCTCTTGGATGCTACAAAACCATAGCGAATCTCTTGATGATGTCTCAGTAGTCAGTCAACCCATCTCAAGAGTTAAACACTATTGCTAATGCAAGAATTACAAGGAGAAGGCAATAAAACATGCTACAACCCTCTGATAACACTAATGACTCTATTTAAAAAGTCATCAGAGATCTTTGGACATTGTCATTTTCCTGATTTTTAATTTAATGTTTTTTAACTTAGCATCAATTGCCATACATTTGAAGCAAACATATTAATAATTACAAAGTAGAATCCACATTTAGAAATAGAACTTGTTATTCCTATTAAACTAAATCAACACAGTTGAGTTAAAACTTGCTTTTAGATTAATTTCCAGAGGGTTTTTGGGGACTGCAATTAAAACAGGTGGTGAGGTCTGCAGCAATGATGCCATCACAGGGGGCAAGCAGGACAAGAGTACTTTGGAACACAGAGATGGAAAGACTTTTCTTAGCTTTATCTGTGAGGGAGGGTTGACTGGAGGCTCCCTGCACACAAACTGTGTGAGCTGGCTGTCCTGATCTCTGATTTAATACCACTCCAGAGACAAAGGGAGACATTAAGCTTTAGGAGAAAAAGTACAGGAGAAACTGAATGAGGACTATTGAGTTGATGACAAAGGAAAACATTAAGGTGAGATTCCTACAGGGGCACAGCACAGAACAGAGAGAAAGAACCACAAAGTTATTAGGAAAGACAATTTTCCCAGCAAATACTTATAGTAGAGTGATTACCTCACCCCATAGACTGAACATTTAACTTAGCAACTGATTAGTAACATAATAAAGACAAGAAACAAAATCAACATTCATAGACACAATAGAAACAACTTAACACTTATCAAGAAAAACTTCACAAAAAGTCATGAAAGCAGAGGGCAACTTCAAACACTGGGGGGGGGGCGATAAAGCCTTTTTTAATAAAAGGAGAGAATATTACAGAACTCACAAATACATCAGAGTCAAGAAAGCAGATGATGGATGTTAATATGGAGACATATGTAGGTGTTGATATGTTTAAATTAACAGCTACAAATGAAAGTGCAAATGATGAAAATAATGGTAGCCACCAATAAAGGAAATAACCTAGAGGTAAGGAACCAGAAGAAATATATTGATGAAGAGTTATTTGAAAACCTATAGAAGAAGGATTTCATATATGTATATATGTATA
>NW_006400097.1:1074369-1076867 GCF_000299155.1 Elephantulus edwardii | reverse complement strand
AAAAAATAATGTAAATAGAATGTAAAAGCAGTGTAACTAGAACCTAAGTATGAACATTTGTGTTTATTCAAAATCTTCGTGAAGTCCTGGATATAAACATCTGAAAAGTGTCACTGAAGAATCTATGCTATATGGCTTTCTTTAGGCTTTCATGAGTCTGAGCCAATAATATCTATTAAAAGTTTATCCACAGTCAAGTATTAAATTTTATTAACTTTATTATTTCAAAAATGTTCTGTTTAAGTAACTGAAGGGTGAGTCAATGAATGTTGCACATAATAGATTCAAAGTTATTTAATAATACTATTCAATAGGAATAGAAATACTCTCAAATAACATAGTTTTCTTCACAGAAATTAATATTTCTAAAAGCAATAATTTTTATAAAATTTGATATTACTATAACTAATGTTTAAATATAGTCTGTCTTACTTTGTAAAAAGATTTCTAAAAATATTTTTAAATTTTTTTCCATTTGATAATTTGCTTTATTGTGAGCAAATACACTAAAAGTGATCCACTTATAGAATATGTGGTAAAAAATAGAGTATGAAATGTAGTATCTAAAGAGTGAAGAAAGGTTTAAAAAGTTAGAATTTACAATGTCAGTTTAGATATAAATATAATATAAATAATATAATATACTATAATATAAAGCTCAAAATAACATAAAACACTAGGGGGGATTCAATTTCTTACAACCATTTAGAGACACTTTTAAAAAAAGTATTACTCTGCAAAGTTTACATTGCTGTTAATTAAGAATTTCTAAATGTGTGCATGGATATCAGAATACTATAATATTTTCAAAAAGATCATAACATGTTAATGTGCTATTATTACAATATCCAGGTTCAGACTTACTTTTTAATTTTCAATAAACAGAATCCCAGAACATTAAATTGTGCTTATGGGAAAGCTACACTTGGACCAAAAGGCTTTCCTCAGAACAAAGCAAGGAAACAGCAAGGCTCAAAATCAGGAACGAATGTGTCAGAGGTGCATCCTGTCTTCATACCTTTTCAATCAATATGCAAAACAGATTATTTGGAAGCTGGGGTTTATGAGGAGGAATGTGGCATCAGGATTGGAGGGAAGGGTCATCAACAACCTACGTTATGTTGATACCACACTTTGCTCGATGGAACTGAGGTGGACCTGAAACACTTTTTGCAGGTCAAAAACAGTAGTCTTCAAAATAAATTGAAGTTTGAAAAAAAAAGAAGACAAAGATTCTCACTACAGGGTCAATTGGCTGCACCATGATAGATGAAGAAAAGATTGAGGTTGTTTACAGTTACAGCTTGCTTAGTTCTATAATCTTTTGGCACCAGCTATCACATCAGACTTCGGACCCTGCTGCATAGTGTGAATGCATCATAACTGCTCAATCCATTCTGTTGTGCTTGGACATTTGGGATGTTTCCATGTTCTTGTGATGGTAAATAGCACTGCTATGAACACTGGTGTACAAGTCTCTATTTGTGCCTCAGTTCTCATTTTCTCAGGGAATATTCCAAGCAGTGGAATAGTTGGGTCATAATGGAGTTTCTATGTTCAGCTTTTTGAGGAAAAAACAAACTGTAGCAATGTATAAGATTTCTTATCTTGCCACATCCCTGTAATATCAAGTCAGAAACTAATTATACTTGGCCAACCAAAAGGTTTTGGGAGGCTGTAAATCTCATGGGGAAAGATTGTCCATCTCACTCTCTTCATGCCCCTGATGAGTTTCAACTGCCAGCATGACTTTATCTTTCTTTGGGTGAGCAGCACATCTCCCTAAGGGACTCTACCAACAGAGAAAGCTAAATTAAGAAATTATGTACACTTACTGTTCCTCTCAGACCATTATGCACATATAAAAACCCACAATTTTCTTTTAATTTCTCTCTGTTCAATTTCAGAGACACATTGTTCTGTCAATGACTGATGATAGTGATGTAAAAAGAGTAAGGGTCATGTAGGGAGCACCTCATATGACCTTTACCAACCGCACAGGGAAAAATTATCCCTGCCCACAGCGTCAATTTCCATGAGGTCATCAATGAATGTTCTCTATGTTTCCATGCCTCTCTCTGCTTATATCAAAACCAATCTTACTGCTTGGCTGGGTCCAAAATCTGATGTGATAGCTCACAGACTACACAGAACCATACGATGAGGAGTCAAAAGGTTATAATTCAGATTAATAGCAGAATACAGTCAAGACAACTCCAAAATATGCACACAGTTATGTCAGGATTGATATTTGTTGTGTTCTCAAATTCTCATGTCTGCCAATATTGCTGCCCTCCTCTACCTCAAAGTCTCATCTCACATTAATTCTCCAGTTCAGCCATCATTGCTGCCGCTGTTCCCAAACATGTCTTACATTTCACTGAGTTGGGGAAGGCTTTTCTTTTCTGGGTACGGCAAGAATCCTATTTTCTAGTGAAAGAAGATTTCTCTCTCTCTAGCTGGAACTCTTCAATTTATTGGTGAGATTAGCCAATCCT
>NW_006400097.1:1070916-1073679 GCF_000299155.1 Elephantulus edwardii | reverse complement strand
GGATAATGGTATAGAAAAGGACAAGTGGGGAGCTCTGGTGGCCTAGTGGCAAGGAGCTGCAACTACAGTCCCAGAGGCACATGGTTCGAATCCACAGATGCTCTGCCGGGAAAAGGAGGGACAATCTCGTCCTGTACCAGTCAGATCTGATTTGACGGTACACTCACACACACACACACACACACACACAAAAAAAAAAATTTTTTTTAAAAAAAAGGACAAGTGTCCAAGGAGCACTAGATGATACATTGGGTACAGCGCCATGAGTGTCTTTCTGAAGGAGCTAGAGGGAGTGAGAAAAGCACAGCTTCTCACCACCCCAGAGTAGAAAGGAGATAAAGAGTTCAAAACCCAGACCTATGGAACCTCTAAACCCACGCCAGGAGCAAGCGATTCATTTATGAATTGTTGACTCAAAGGTTTTACTTACAGTTATGATACTTAGAATGAGGTTCATTAGCAAAGTAAATTGGAGAGTGGGGGAAGTAAAGAATATCACCCAAAGTAAGTCCAAGTTTTTGTCTACTAATCCAAAGGCACTATTTCTCATTTACTCTAGGCTGCAGTTTCAATTCATCAAACAGCATTTCCTTCCATCATCAAAGGCAAGAACAGCAAAATCTTTAACTGTGGCCTTTATCTCAGGGTTCCCCTGTTTTTACCTTGCTACAGTTTATCCACAGCAATGACACAGTCTGTGTACCACCATCACCAGGGACTAGGCATTAGGGTCTCATTCTCAACAGGGTCTTGCTCTGGTTTCCCTCAAGATTTGTAGCTTAGTGAGAGAAGCATTGTCTTGCTTATCCTAGTGCCACAGCTGTTGATGATTTGCAAGTCCATGTATCTACAGTTAAGATAGTTGGAGATCAGAAAGGGCTAATGTAATGGCTTAGAAAAGGCAACTTTAATGTTAACATCACAGCAAATTTTCAGATCAGTTTCTGCTATAAATACCAGTTAAACCACTGGGGTTTAACAACATTGATAACAAACAGCTTGTAAAGAAGAATTTCTATCTATTCATATGCTCTGAATTTCCAGTACTACTTCATAAATTTCATTTGCCTTCCAGACAGGTTTTTCTTTGAATTAAAGTAACAATAGTGCCATTTCCTGATGTTTTATAAAAGGATGGCTTGCTTTTTCAGGCAAAAGAGTTAAGAAACCTTACTGGGGACCTATGAATAGAAACTAAAATTTATTCGTTAATATTTAAATAGTATTAAATTAAATAAAAATCTTCTTCTGAAAACATATAAATTTATTTTGGCTAGTTAGTATAGTTTATGCTTTAAACAAAAAAAGACAATTTTATTACAGACATTTTGTTATTGCTGTAAGACCATTATGCTAAATTATTTAGCATGTACAAATTGTTTCAATTTGCATGACAGAAGGATTACTTCATGTAACCCACCACAAAGGTACAGTATAATTACATATTCTTTGTATTTTTCAAGAGAGATTAATTTTCACATAATTTACTTAATATCCTTTATGTAAAATCCAGGAATAAATTCATACAACTTTGAAAAGTCAGCCATAATTCATTACACTTTTCAATTTAAGGCCAATTGTAATAATTTATGCATTAGGCAAGTAATTAATGTGGTATTATAGTGTGCAGTTCTCAAATAGAAATGCAAATTTTATGGATTAAATGAATATGTGAGATGAGAGAAATGAATGGGCATAATAACTTTTCATAGCTAATTTTTACTTCAATTTAAAATTTAATTTTTAAATTTACAATAGAAAATGGCAGGGAAAAGAGCAGGTAAATGGATATGAAATATCCATATTAAGATATTTAAAATCTGATGGAAGGAAAGTGAATTGACAGCTTAAGAACAGCTTAAGAACAAGTGATTTAGAAGTTGGAAAAGGAAGAGAAAACCAGTTCTTTGTTTAGATGTATTTACAATCCAAATTTTCACCAGGTAACATCTGATGTAAGTCTAAGAAAAAATCACTAGCTTTACCTATTTGTGGTAGTGAAGTGAAGGAAGATGTAGTATTTAAGGAGAATGTGTTTTTGTTATTGTTAGGTGCCATTGAATCAACTATAATTCATATCTATCCTGTGAACAAGAGATTGACCCTCTCTTTGCTTTCAGCCAAGATCCATCCGACATTAGCAACAATGTTTCTACTGCCAAGGCCTCTTTTAAACTTGGGCTGTATTTCTGACAGTGTACTGTTCCAGTCATTTTTAGATAATTTTAAGGAGCATTTTGCTTGTGTACCAAAGTTGAAATCATGTGCAATTTCTATCTTTTCTCCATCTCTTATGATGTTCCCTAATGGTCAAGTGGGGAGGATTTTTGTTTTCTTGATCTTGATACACAATCCATCCTGAAAACTATTCTCTTTGATACCATGCAGCAAGATTTCAAGTCCTTCTCACTTTCAGCAAGCAGGACAGTGTTATCTGCATAATGCAGGCAGTTGATGAGTCTTGCTCAGATCCTGATGCAATATTCTTCCTCACAAAGTCCAGCTTCTCCATTGATTCACTCATCATACAGATTTGATAGGTATCCATCCATTCCAGAGAAAGAACACAGCTCTTACACATAATTTTTTTCATTTTAAACAACATTCAATATTCCCTTGTTTTGTTTCCCCCAAAACCATTTGGTATAACTTTTCCTTTTGCCATATTTAGTGTTCTAGGATTCGTACTCTTCTCAATGCTAGCTGTGTTTTTTTTTATAAATGTTGATGTTATGTTGCAATTGAGATGCCCGTGACTCATAG
>NW_006400097.1:1067392-1070781 GCF_000299155.1 Elephantulus edwardii | reverse complement strand
TTCTCTAAGTACTGGTCCCTCCTGCCATCATGGCCAAAACATGTGACACAGAGCTTCATAATTCTTATCTCTGGGAGTAAATTGTTTTTTCCCTCTCCAGGACAGACTTGTTTGTACTCCTAGCACTCCATTGTATGTTTAATACCCTTGTTCAGCACCAAAACTCAAAGGCATCAATTCTTCTTCTATCATCTTTATTCATTGTCCAGCTCTATGAAACACAGCAAGTAATTGTATAGACCATGGACTGAATCAGGCACACTTTAGTCTCTAGACTGACAACTTTGCATTTCAGATACCTCACAGCTGACTTTTGTAATCCAATTCATCCTTATATTTCCTGGCTGCTGGTTCCAAGAGTGTTTTTTGTGGACCCAAGGAAGCTGAAATTTCTGACAATATCAATTTGTTTTCCATTGCTCATGGTGCTGCCATGATCAATTGGCCCAGTGGTAAGAATCTTTGTTTTCTTGATGTTGAGCTTGAATCCACATTGAAGACTCCAGCCCTTAATATTCTGCAGCAGATGTTTCAGATCCTCCTCAATATCAGGGAACAAGGTTGTATCATCTGTATAATACATGTTGTTGAATCTTCCTCCAGTTCTGATGCCACAGTTCTCCTCATAAAGACTAGCTTCCTAATTACCTGTTCCACTTGTATATTGAAAAGGTTTGGGGACAGGATGTATCCCTGATGCACTCCTTTCCTGATTTTGAACCATACAATATTTTTTTTACTTTGTTCTGATAATTGACTCCTGGTTCAAGAATAGGTTTTGCAAGAGGAAAATAAAGTGTCCAGGGATACTCATGTTTCTGAAAGTTAGCCACAAGTTGTTGTGATCCACAGAGTTGGATGCCTTCATGTAGTCAATGAAAAAGATATACATTCTTCTGATACTCTCTGTTTTTAGCCAAGATCCATCTGACATTGGCAGTGATATCCCAATACCACAGCCTCTTATAAGTACCCAGGCTGTACTTATGCTAGTTATTTTTTGATGTACTGTTCCAGTAATTTTTGGATAATCTTCAGTTAGAATTTGCTTGGTTTTGATATTAGTGGTATTGTTTAATAATTTCCACAGTCTGTAAGATCACCCTTTTGTGGAACGGGAATAAATATGGATCTCTTCCAGTCAGCTGGCAAGGTTTCTTGACACAACTTAGCACTTCAAGAACAGCATCTGTTTGCTGAAATATGTCAGTTGGTACTCCATCAATTCTCGAAGCCTTATTTTTTTACCAATTTTACAGAGCATCCTGAACCTTTCCCTTCACCACAATTGTCTCTTGGTTATAAATTATTTCACGAAGTTGTTCTGTATCAGCCAATTCTTTCTGAAACTCTGTCTTCTACGTACTCCTTCTATCTTCTTTTGGTGCATCCTAGATAGTTCAATATTCTGCCCATAGCATATTTAATTATTATATCTCAAGGCTTGAATTATGCATTGTTAAATGTCTTTTCATAATTGATAAACACAAATAGACATCCTGCTGATATAAGATGGAATTGTTTATAGTTTCAATCTTTCCTCCATCTTGATTTGGCCTATTGGTCCAGTGGTGTAATTTTTTGTTTCTTGATGTTGATATGTAATGTAACATCCACATGCAGCTTATATTTAGGATAAAAAGCTATTTCTTTTTAAAAGAAATTTCTTAAATGTTACACAGCATGTATTTTTCAGATGAAATTCTATTTTAATTGTGATTTTAATGAACATTTAGAGAGAAGGTAGATTTTCATTCATTCATTGTTGCGCATTTTACCCTTTTGCCCTCCTTCTGCCTCATTCAGTTCCCTTTTTTTAAACAAAAATTCATTCATTGTTGCACAGTTACCTACCTCCCCCATTCCAGTCCTCTTTTCAATGATGTATCTTATTCTGAGATGTTATTGTCCATATAATGCCTAATCATATATTCATTTTAGACAGGTCTTTTCTTTTATCATTTGCAATGCAATGGTCTTTATCTATCCATTCTTATCCTAGTCTCTTCCTAACTGCCCATGTCAGACCTGCTTTATAATAGTGACGCTATGTGGTATTTGTCCTTTTGTGACTGAGATATTTCACTTAGCTTGGTATACTCCATATTTCCTCATGCTGTGTACCATTTTAAAATTTCATTGTTTTTTAGTTCTATAGAGTATTCCATTGCATGAATACACTATAGCCAATATTGTTCACAAAAGCTCAACCTCTTCAAATACATTGGAAATGTTAGTTATTGCATCAATTGTCATTATGACAAAATACTTATTACTTATTTAAAAAATAAAATAAATAGTGACTTAAGTAATTTAGTGGTCTACTAAGGAGTTTCACTGGCAAACCAGTGTTACAGGGTTCAAATCTATTAGCTCTTCTGCAGGGACAAGATGGGCAATATCCTCTTTGGTAAATTACATCGGAAAACTCACTGATGTGTCAACTATGGTTCACTTTTTTACTGGACAGTAAACAATAACAGCAACAGAATGAAAACTGAGAAATAATGTTTGGTCCATACTTCTTTAATATAAACATGATTGACACTTATGACTCAATAAAAACAGTTTGTTTTAGTATTAATAGTATAAGAACAAAATGATTATTTTTAATTTTTGTGATATTTGTATTTTCACTGATCAGTATTTTAGATTTGGGTAAAGGTTTAAAATAAATTTTGCATAATATAGGCTGATTGCTAATTCTGTTAGGAGCTATTAATATTATTCCCCTCAGAAACAAATCCATTGTACCAAATGGTACAGAGTACACAAAGAATGCCTCTCAAAGTCGTCAAGATCACTGTTGTAAGAATCCTCCAAAGGATTTGATAAAAATTCAAATCCTTATACTTTAGAACAATTGACTTAGAATCTTTGGGGAAAGAAGAGAGAAATCTGTATTTTTAACAAGCACTCAAAATGATTCTTACTTCTAAATATTTAAAGAAAAAGAAAACAAAGGGATTCTCTGAGAAAGTTGGACATGATCAGCCTGTGACGCAAAATCCACATCTTGGTTCCAGGCGGGGGGGAGGATATTTCTAAATTGCCTTTCAATTATGAACCTTTGATTTTTATTCATTCCTTTACAATGTTCTGATCTGCATATCTATGAGTAGTTTTGACAGATTCTCTATGTAGAGAAAAGGAAGATAATAGAAATACTCATTAATAATATATTAAGGAATAATGTTGTTGTTGTTGTTGTTGTTATGTGCCATCGAGTCACTTGCAACTCATAACTACGCTATATACAAGAGCTCTATACGCTCTTCTATCCTATGCCAACCTAGCCATCTCAAATGCACTTATTCACACCTCTCCAGTCACAGAATCGATCCATCTCATCACAGGTCTTCCTCTCTTTCACTGCCCCTCCACTCTGC
>NW_006400097.1:1065504-1066997 GCF_000299155.1 Elephantulus edwardii | reverse complement strand
TGTTAACTATCTCAATCTCTTCACCATCCATACTTATGCTGCCAATTGGCCCAGTGGTTAGAATCTTTGTTTTCTTGATGTTGAGCTTCAGTCCATATAGGAGGCTGTAGTCCTTGATCTTCTGCAGCAAGCACTTCAGGTCCTCCTCAGTTTCAGCAAGCAGGTTTGTGTCATCTGCATAACGCAGGTTGTTGATGATTCTTTTACCAATTCTGATGCCACATTCCTCTTCGTATAGCCCAGCATCTTGGATGATCTATTCTGCATACATATTGAAAAGATACGGAAACAAAATACATCCCTGACGAACCCCCTTCTTGGTTTTGAATCATGTAGTGTCTCCTTACTCTGTTCTGACAACTGTCTTTGGTCCAAGTATAAGGAATAATACATTTAATAATATTAATTTCCCAAAATAATACAAAATATCAATTTTTTTCAAGAACAAGAACCTGCAAAGATTAGACTATTTATGTGAAACATAAGTGATCAGTGTACAATATATTTAATAGTTCTCCATATGCATTTATTTAATAGTTCTCCATATACATTTACTAAAATCCATGGTCAAAGTTATTTTGTTCATATATTCCATCTCTCACCACAAGTTTACAGCAGAAACTGAGCAGGACAAAAATTGCATCCAAGGCTTTCCTAGAACCCTCGGTAATGGGAATGTTAGCTAACAAGTCTTTCCTCTCCAAATATGTGTGGATTAGAAAGGAGATATTTCACAAAAAGGAACGTGAGGCCATTTGTCTCTGAAAGGCTGCATTGCTGAATCTTGAATACCTTTTAAGATAAGGCATGACTAGACCCCTTTTAGCTGTTGGTGTCAGCCTGCGAGCATTCTAATTCAGTATCTTTATTCCTTTCCCCAATGAAATGGGAAATGTTTTTAATTTATACATGCATATTAAAGTCATTTGGACTCATTTATAGAATTTGTTAGAAGAAGGTAATAGTGAAATACTGGTGATAATATGTAAATATAATTTATCTTATGACCACAGTGACAACTATCCTAGATGAAACCCTTTAGTGCTTTACATTGTGAGGCAGCTTTTATTCATGTTAATTTCAGTAGCTAGACTAGGTTTCTTGACAGTCATTTTAAATTCCATTTAGGAAATAGCACCAAGGGGCGTGACCAAGTTGAATAAGATTTCCCATCTGTACTCTGAAGAGATTATATGCAAATATGATTTTGAATGAAAGAAAATATTTCTAGAAAATATTTCTAAAAATTAATAAGACATAGACTACATTTATAATGAGATTGTACTATAATATTATAGAGAAAAGTAAAACAAAATGACCATTTTAAAATGATTACTGTTTTTTTTTTTATTTCAAGGACATATATCTATCTCTGCATAAAGGCTCTTTTATTTCTTTTTTCCTATACACCTTATCTTTTGCTTTGTGTCTGGATTAAGAGAACAATAAGAGAGGATTCTCCTTTTCCTTTCTCTTTTTGTGTGTATGTATAT
>NW_006400097.1:1060275-1064834 GCF_000299155.1 Elephantulus edwardii | reverse complement strand
GAGAGAGAGAGAGAGAGAGAGAGAGAGAACAGAGACAGAGAGAGAGGGAGGATTAACTGCCTCTGAAAATCCACTGAAGGGTCAACAAATCTTAAGAGATATGGCAGATGATGATTCTCTTGCCATGAATATTTCCAGTCTCAAATTTCCACTGAGATTTTCTATTCATCAATATCAATTAGATGGAAATGAGTGAGTAAGCGTATTAGTTAAGAATTATGCTTGTACTATAGGGTTCTAGTGGCCCACTTCTTAGAAAGATATGCTACTATCCTAAATCATGCCTCTATGACAGGGTGAATAGACCAGTAGCTTTTCAAAGGACATATGTGATTCATCTCCCTGTGGTTCACAGCCTCAGAAATCCAGTGGGGGTTAGGCTATACACTGAAAAGATCAGAAACAGCAGTATTATCTGAGGAAACATTAAACAATCTTCTTCTGCACTTTTATTATATAGTATGCTATAACATGTCCCCTTTGGTACGTTATATAGAGCGTAAGTAAAAGAAAGGGGTAAGTCTTGTTCAATGTCAATGCAGAGTCTCTTGAGGAACACTGTTTCAGTTTCTTTATTCAAGTATGGATATCTGTGACCAAAAAATCAATTATGTAATTGTCAGAAAAAAATAAGAAATGTAGCCCCCAGTGTTCAGGGAATGGCCGAATGACAATTTAAGTAATTACCATAATCTACTTTCCCTAGCACAATCCTGAAAAAAAAAAAAAGCCGTATTCTATGCCACATTTAATTTTGTTTCAAACACATAAGATTGCTACTATTTAAACAAGGTCAGAAATAAAGTAATTTATGTTTTCCAGTAATTTGAATTAATAAATTTCTGAATGGGGGAATTCTCTATAATTTTAAGTAAGGATGGTCAATTTACACCAGACACTTGACAAACTTTATGAAAATAACAAGTTAGTGGCGTGATCCACCGCTATCTTCTGTCTCATCGTGCACCATTTGACTTTCCTTACCTTACCTGGTGTTTCTATCTCCCCCAGCCCTGCCTTCTCTGTCCACTTTTTTCCTCCAAGTTGTCTCCACCTCCCCTGGCATCCACCTCCTCCCCACAAAACATTTTCCCTTTCCTAAAAGGTGATTGAGTCCTGAGGCACCTCTATCAGAAAAGGAAACAGGATAGAGCAGCTTCCTCTAGAGCAGCTGAAGAAGGAGAGACGTGAACAGGTCAGCTACTTTCACCAATATGGAATTGGGCAATTCATTGTTTGGGCCTTGCTACCTCCCTCTGCTTTGTCTGTTCCTGCAGTAACAGGTCTCTCCCAACCAACTCCAGGAGGTAAAATAGTTACCAGGGTCAGCAATTACTACTACCTATACTGTTAAAACTTCCCTAGGCCTTTAACTGATCAGATAAGTGTGATTATCCCCTGACTTGCTATAAAAGAGGAGGTGAGTGTGTGGGTCAGCACTAACACCAACTTAGGCTTTTAACAGCTCTGTGGGGACATTATCACTTACCCAGGTGTGTATATCTGTTCAGCCAATAATAGCTCTTGTGTGTCAGGAAGTGTGAGGATGGCACAGGATAGAACAGAGTTCAGCTATTTTATTCATAGGGTTGATATGGGTCATAGTGAACTCGACAGCACCTAACAATAACTTTGCAACATCAACAGCCAGAGGAGAGGAGAAGGGTGCATAGATCCAGCTATTAGCACCAATTGAGATTTAGGGGCTGAGCTATTTGGACTTTGTTACTTGTCTGGGTCTGTACTTACTCAAGTGGGAAGAGCCTACTCCAAAGGAGCTGTAGGAAAAGAAACAGGTATAAGAATTGGTCATTAGCTCCAGCTGAGACTTAGGTATGGAACTGTTGAAATCCAGCTGGCTTCTAGGTTCTTCGTCTGCTCAGGTAAGAGGGGTATCTCCCGACCAAATACAAGAGAGGGAGAACATTATACAGATTGGACAAAAGAACAAATTGAGACTTGGGGGCTGTGTTACTCAAACTCAAACACTTTCGTGGGCCTTTCTCCAGAGCAAAATATCCCAGGGAACTCTCCTAGAACTTTTCATAACCCTGGGAGAGACTGCCCAAGTGCCCCTATCCTGAGGGAAACCTTTAACTATAGGACAAGAAAAAAAAAGAGAGCCACCAGAGCTGGTCAAAGACATAAACTCTAACTCCATGACACTCAAAAGGCAACTGGGTGAGAAGCTTGTAACAGAAAATGAGGAACAGAGAGATCCATACATAACTAGAGGGGAAGACTGCCACTGGGAAACTGAATTGTGGGCAGCATGTAAAGTCTGAAGCTTATCAATAACATTATAAACCCAAATAAATGACTACATTCTGCAAAGGCACAACAGAAACTGCTACACACATACCAAGAAGAACATGGCATAATATGAAGGAAACAAAGGAAAGACTCAAACATGAAAAAATAAATCTTCCCCTATAAAAACAGAACATATTTCAGACTAAATTAATATGCCAGAGAGAGGGATACAAAAGATCTATATTGACACAGAGCCATATGAGTAATTACTGAGGAAAATAGAAATGACAAAAAAAAAAGGAATTGGAAACAAAATTAATATCCTGCTGGCAATTATGGACATCTACCTACAGAAAACTGAACCAGAATCCATATCTCACCTTAAACACAAAAATCAACTTAAGGTGGACCAGAGACCTAAGGTTAAAGTTCTGAACCACAAGGATCATAAGAGACAAAATGAGACCAAAATTAGCAGCCCTAGTCTAATAAGGCATAAATAGACTTGAAAATAGAGCCAGACGTAAAAACCAGGAAAAGACAAAATCAATGAATGAGATCTTCTAGAATCAAGTCCCTGTATATATCAAAAACTTCTTGAAACAGTGTGAAAATAAAACCTACAGACTAGGAAAAATATTTGGAAATGACATCTGAGACAAGGGCCTCATAACAAAAGTTTACATAATACTACTGGGTATCCATAAGAAAAAGACTGATAACTCAAAAACAGAATGGGGGAAAAGAAAAGGCTTTTCACAAAGGAAGACATTCAGATGACCAACAGACACATGAAGACATATTCAAAAATCACTAGTAATCAGATCACCACAAATAAAGCCAAGCCATAATGAGATTACATTTTACCCGAGGAGGAGAAGCAGCACAGTTTAACAAGCAATAAATGTTGGAAAGGATGTGAAGAGATTGGAACTTTCACACACAACTGGTGGGATTGTAAACATAGTAACATTCAAAATAGTAAGACAATGGAAACAGAATAACACTCATCAATAAACTAATGGATTTAGAAATTGTGGTGCATTTACATAGCAGAATATTAGGCAGTATTAAGAAATAATTTGGTAAAATACTATATAACATGGGCGAGACTAGAAATCGTTACGTTGAATGACCTTATTCATCTTCATAAGGTCAAATACTGCATAAGACCATTATTTTTAAAATGAGAGGTTAACTACCTATTGTTATTAGGTGTTGTTAAGTAAGACTGGTAGAGATCCTAAGAAAAGCAGATATGAACCTTGTCCTATCCTTATGCCATATTCACACATCCTAAAACACTAGAGCCCATAGATTTAGTCATCATGTCAAGCAACCTGGTTGAGGGCCTTCCTCTCCTTCACCCACTTTACATCCTTCCAAATATCATATCCCTTTCCAACATGCCCGAAGTTTGTGAGGCAAAGCCTCTGTATTTTTTTCTTCCAAAGGGCACTGTAGCTACACTCTCTCAAAGGAATGTTTCTTTGTTCTTTTGATAATTTATAGGATGCTCTTTTTCAGTGATCTCCTCCAACACCATAACTCAAAGGCATCACTTCTTCTGTCATCCCTATTCATTGTCCAGCTCTCATATGCATAGTAGTGATCAGAAAGATCATGACCTGTATCAGACACACTTTAGTCTTCAAACTGACATCATTACTCCTCAATAATTTGCAAAGGTCCCTAAGTACAGACTTTCCCAATGCAATATGTCTCCTGATACCTGACCACTGATGGCAAGGGCGTAATTATGGATCAAAGTAAGATGAAGTTGTTGACAATTTCAATCTCTTCTCCATCTACCATGATATTTCCCATTGGTCAGTGGTAAGAATATATGTAAAAAAATGGAAAGGATAAAAAACAGAAAAATAAGAAGTAGGGAAATCACTAGAATAACAAAGTTTAGTGGGCACATTGGGCGTGGGGAATGAAAAAATAGGATAGATTCAATGAGGACTTGAAGGGATGATTTAATAATAGACAAAGACTAATGGTAACTAATTGAAATACAATGTATGAGAATGAGTATATGAAACTGGGTAAATGAAAGTATAAAACACAATATACATGAATAAAATAGAAGAAAAATGAACTACTGAGTGCAAAAAAAGAAAAAAGGGGGAGTGAGAAAGACAGAAAAAGAGAGAGGACACGGTCACTGGGAAAGTGGAGGCTCCTGAGCAATGAGACATAGAAAGAGATTCATTAGAGTTTTGAGATGACAGTGTGATGATAGACAGGTGGTAGTTAATTGTTTGAAGTACGGTATGTAGAAGAAATTATGTGGGACACAA
>NW_006400097.1:1057022-1059080 GCF_000299155.1 Elephantulus edwardii | reverse complement strand
TTGAATAGTTAATGAAACAGATAGACATTGCTCTGGTATTCTCTGCTTTCAGCTAAGATCCATCTAACATCAGCTACAATATCCCTAGTACCATGACTCCTTCTAAACCCAGCCTGGACTTCTGGCAGTTCTCTACTGATGTGCTCTTCCAGTCATTTTGGATAATCCTCAGTAGAATCTTGCTTGCATGTGAAATCAATGAGATAGTTCTATAGTTTCCACACTCTGTTGGGTCATCTTTCTTTGGGATGGGAACAAATATAGATCTCTTCCAATCTGTTTGCCAAGTGGTTGTTCTGCAGATTTCTTGGCACAACTTGGTGAGCACATCCAGGGCAGCATCTGTTAGCTGAAATATGTCAATTGGTATACGACCTATTCCTGGAGCCTTATTTTTTTCAGCCATTTCCTTCAAAGCAGCCTGAACTTCTTTAATCACCATAGGTTCTTGCTCATATGTTGTTTTTATGAAAATCTTCTGTGTCTGCCAATTCCTCTCGATATGGTGACTCAGTATAATCTTTCCATATTCTTTTATACTTCCTAGATCATTTAATATACTGCTGAAAGCATCTTTGATTATAGCAACTCAAGGTTTGAATTTGTTCTTCAGTTCCTTGAGCTTAAGAAATGCTGAGTGAATTCGGCCCTTTTAATTTTCTGACTCCAAGTCCTTTCACATTCCATTGTAATATTCTACTTTGTCATCCTGGGCTGCCTTTTGAGATCTTGTATTCAACTCTTTAGTATCTTGAATTCTTCCTTGTGCTTTGGCTTCTTTGCACTCCAGAGGAATTTTCATAGTCTCTTCTGAAATCCATTTTGGTCTTTGCTTCCTCTTCTGTCTTTGCAATGACAGTTTGCACTCGAATACTCCACATGCATCATACAAATGAACATTGGATATTATCGTGTTAGAAAGCTTGAAATTCTACCTTTGGCCAGTACTTGAAGTACTATAGGGAAAATCTGTCCTTGAGATTACTTGTTACAATGGAATCTGTTCGTGTTGGGGCTTGATCAAGAGATAAGGTTTTCACTCAGTGCTCTGAGGAAATTCACACTTGAATGGATTTCTGGTCCCACAATGGATTTTTTATTGAAAAGATTTTCATTCAAAAGAAGGCCAAAGAATAAACCTCAAACTGCCTTCAATTGTGGTTGTACCATTTTACAATAGTATCAACAATGTATAAAAGAGTTCCTACCTCCTCACATACTCTCTAGCATTTATGACTTGCTGTCCTCTTAAACTTTGCCACTGCTACTGGACTGAGATGATATCTCGTTGTGGTTTTGATGTTCATCTCCCTTTATTTCTAGTGATACTGAGCAGTTCTTCATGTGTGTGTTGGCCGTACAAATATCTTGTTTTGTGAAAACTCTTTCCATGCCTTTTGCTCATTTTGTAATTGTCTCGCTAGTCTTTTTCTTGGGTAGGCCCTCTAGGATTCTGTAATTGTAGCACCAAATGATTTTCCCCCCAGTCACTATGTCCTCTTTTCACACTGTTGGATGGTTTTAATGTGCACAGGAACTTAATCTTTAGAAGATTTCATTCCTCAATTTTATCCTTTCCAAATTGTGCATTTCTTCTGACTGATTTTAGCAGTCTCTTCATACCATAGACTAGGCTGTCTAAACTATATTTAAATTTGTCACTGATGAAATTTATGGTTTTTGGGCTTTTGATCCACCTTGAATTGATTTTTGTGTGTTGGGTGAAATATGGATCCTGTTTCAACTCTCTATAGCTAGGAGTCCAGTTTTGTCATCCATTTGTTGAAGAGTTTATATTAATCAGGTATTCCACTGTTTGCAATGTATTTGGAGAGAATGAGAACTGATGTGCAGATGAAGACTTGTACACCAATGTTCAGAGTATTATTATTCACCATCACAAGAACAGGGCAACAACCTAAATGTGCGACCACAATGGAATATGTTAAAAAATTATGGTACATTCATATGATGAAATGCTATGCAAGATGCAGGAGCAAGTATTTTGTAAATTATTACCTAATTTGGGAAGGACTGCAGAGCATTATGTTAAGTGAA
>NW_006400097.1:1054726-1055921 GCF_000299155.1 Elephantulus edwardii | reverse complement strand
CAAATTGTGCCAAGAAATCTGGAGAACGACCACTTGGCCAACTGACTGGAAGAGATCGACATTTGTTCCTATCCCAAAGAAAGGTGACCAAACAGAATGTGGAAGCTACAGAACAATCTCACTGATTTCACATGCAAGCAAGATTTTACTTTAGATTATCCAAAAAACAGTCCCAGTAGGACAAATATTTTATAACACCATTACTGTAGAATGAGTATGAGTATCCTAAGTGGGTAAGGGTGGATGGGAGCAGAGGGCTGAGGATAGGATATTGCCATTAATCAGAGTTTGATAAATGGGGGAGTCCGTGAAGGAAATGGGGAAAATTTGGTTTGAAAAAGTGTATACAAACTGTGTAAATAAACCAGTATAAAATGTAAACAAACAAAAACCCCAGAAAAATCCTCAAAAAACTCCTAATAATTATAAGTGTTGAATCTTTCATAATGAAATCTTTAACACCTTATAAGAAAAAAAGATCAAGGAGAAAAGGTGAGAACAAAAAGAAAAAAGGAAAGGAGGAGGCTGATATGAACCCTGTCCTATCCTGTACCAGTCTCACAATCTCTGATATATTGAAGCCCATTGCTGCAGTCACACTATCAATTCCCCTGTTGAGGGTCTTCCTCAATTTTGCTATCCCTCCACTTTTAAAAATATGATATTCCTCCTCAAGGAATAGCTGCTCTTTACGACAGCTTGAAGTGTGTGAGACAAAGCTTCATCATCCTTGCCTCCAATGAACACTTTGGCTTCACCTTATACAAGACATATCTCTTTGTTCCTTTGATTGTCTATGAAATGAATATTCAGTACTCCCCTCCAACACTACAATTCAAAGTTATCATTTTTTTCTTGTTATTCTCATTCATTGCTCAGCACTCAGATATGTAGCAAATAATTGCAAAGATCATGGTCTGAATCAAGCACACCTTTGTCTTTAAAAATGACACAATCATCCTTCAGAAATTTGGAAAGGCCCCCAGCTACAGATTTTCCTAGTGCAAACTTGATTGAGTGTGTGGATTGTAAATCCAAGTAAGATGAAATAGTTTACAATTTTAATATTTTCTTGATATATCATGATGTGAACTATTGGTCCACTGGCAGGAATTTGAGAATTTTTGTTTTTTTGACATTTGATTGCAATCCATATTGAAAGCTATAATGATTAATCATTTGCAGCTAGTGTTTC
>NW_006400097.1:1050339-1054315 GCF_000299155.1 Elephantulus edwardii | reverse complement strand
CTGGATTGATGAAGAAGAATTAATTAATATACATTATGTTTATTTAATTAACAACTATTGACCCATGCTTTTTTATGTCACTCTGTCTCCATGAGTCCCTACTGCACCATTGCATTTCTCTTCCTTTACCTCCACCATCTATTCACAAATCTTTGCTATCCTGGTGACCTTTTTCACTTTTCTCCTTTATCCACCCTACCATCTCCCCTTCTACTTTCCCTTTAAATAGTTGTGTGTGTGTGTGTGTGTGTGTGTGTGTGTGTGTGTGTGTGTATCCTGCTCCTATATCCTTATTTGCAATAGACAAATATAAACATGATGTATTGTATTGTTCTCAATGACTTTAAGAGTGTTAGTGAGGTCTGACAACTTTTATGAAAGTATTGATATTCTGCTTCCTTTGTTTATAGATTACTGCTCATATCAGCTACAGTTATTTTACTAACTTTCTGCTATTGTGTTTCTTTAAAGTAGTTATTTTATGTTGTAGATACTAAAATTTTGTGTGATGTGTCTTCGTGAATATCTTTTAAACATAATTTTTAAATTTTTGCTTTGTAATAACATTGTTGTAGTTGTTGTTACATATGAACTCACCTGTGACTCATAGGGACCCTATGTACTACAAAGGATCCCTATGTATAACAGCTCTGAACACTGTCCTATCCTGAGCCAGTCTTATTTTCTTGGACACACCTACCCCATTATCCCAATGTATCTCACTCAGAGTCTTCTTCTTCTTCACTGTTCATCTTTCTAAATGTCTTGTCCTTCTCCAAAGACTGGTCCTTACTGTACATATTTTGAGACAGAGCCTCAAAATATTTGCCTCCAAAGAATAGTGTGTTTCTTATTATCTCTAGGAAAGACCTGCTTGCTCTCTTTGCAGTATATGGTTATGTTCAATATTCTTCTTCGGTACCACAATTCAAAGGCATTAAATTTTGGTCTGTAATCCCTCGTCATTATCCAGCTCTCTGATGCATAGTGAGAAACTGCAGACACGATGGCCTAAGCCAGACACAGTCCCTAGACAGGCATCACTGTTCGTTAGCTCTTTGGAGAGGTCACTGAGAGTGGATTTCTCCAGTGCAATTCATCTTTTGATTTCCTTACGCTGCATCCAAAAGTGCCAATTCTGTATGTGAGCAAGCTGAAATGGTTAACAACCCTCAATTTCTTCTCTGTCTACCATAATGCTCTCAATTGGCCCAGTGGTGAGAATCTTTGTTTTCTTGATGTTGAACCTCAATTCTTATTGCAGATTACAGTCTTTGACCTTTTGCAGCAACTGTTTCAGGTCCTCCTCTGTTTTGGCAAATAAGATTGTGTCATCTGTGTAATGAAGGTTGTTTAATTTCCTTCATACCTGATGCGACATTCCTCCTCATAAAGTATAGGCTGTCAAATGATATGTTCTGGGTAGAGATTGAAAATGTGTGGAGACTAGGTGTAACCCTGGTATACTTTTCTGATTTTAAACCATGAGCTAGGTGCTCCTCTGGAGAAAGATGGGCAGTCTCCTCTCATGTGACCAACTACCTCTGAAAAACCGCTGAAAAATCAGCAACAGGTCAGTTCTGACTCAATCACACACAATAAGAGTTTTCTTGCTCTGTTCTGATGACTGCTTCCTGGTCTAAGTATACGTTTCACATTAGCACAATCAACTGTAGTGGGATTCTTAATTTTCTCAAGGCTAGCCACAGTTTGGGGTTTTTTTTTTTGTTGTTGTTTTTTTTATCCCCACAGTCAAATGCCATTGCATAGTCAATGAAATTCCTCTAGTACATTTTGATAGAAAGAGAATTGATGTCTTTGAGCTGTGGTGCTGGAGAAGAGTGTTGAATATACTATGGACTGCTAGGAGAACAAAGAGGTTTGTCCTGGAGGAGGTAAAGCCGGGCTGCTCCTTGGAGTCAAGGATTCTGAAGCTTCATTTATCATACTTTGGGCTTGTTGCAAGGAGGGACAAGTCCTTGTAGAGGGACATCATATTTGGGAGAGTGGAGGAACACCACAGGAAGGGAAGACCCAGGAGGAGATAGATCGATTCAGTGATTGGGGTGGTGGGAGTAAGTGTGTAGGAAAGAGTAAGGTTGGTACAGGATAGAACAGGGTTTAAGGCTCTTGTACATAAGGTCGTTATGAGTCACAAGCTACTTATGAGTCACAAGCTACTCAATGCCAGATAGCAACAATAACACTTTGATTCATCTGACAATGACAATGATATCTCTAGTGCCATGGCCTCTTCTAAACCTGGTCTGTTTCTGGTAGTACTTTGTTCATGTCCTCTCCAGTTATTTTTTGATAGCCTTCAGCAAAATTTTGCTTGCATGTGATATCATTCAATAATTTCCACACCAGATCATCCTTTTTTGGAATGTGAACAAATATGAATGTCTGCCAGTCAGTTGGCTAGATATTTGTCCTCCAGATTTCTTAACACAACCTAGTGAGGACATCCAAAGCAGCCTGTGTTTGTTGAAATATGTCAAATGATATTTCATCAATTCCTGAAGCTTTGGTTTTTGCCAGTTCTTTCAGATCGGTTTGAACTATCTCCGTCTTCTCTGTTGCAATACATAAGGTAAAACGGAAGTATAAAACATTCAGATAGCATAATCATTTTCAAATTCTGTCTTTCAAAAAAGAATATATTTAATATAGCTACATCTTTATTTGGAAGGAGGAGTGGCATCCACTTCCATAATAGCTTGCTTCCGGAAACCCTATGAACCTTGGAGAAAGGATGATAGGCACCCAAGCGTCGAGGACTCTCCTTCACAGAGTCATTACACGTTGCCTATGACTCGACTGCACTTAACAACAACACAACAACATCTTTATTAGTGAAACATTATTTTAATAGATATGTAAAAAATCAGAGAAAATGCTAAAAATAGAAAGCATCATGTAATTTTTAAGTAGACATTTAATCTAATTAAAAATTTATACTTAATTTATAATCTTAGTTTATTGTTCAGTAAAAAAGGTAGAGATCATAGTAAATAGAAATACTCAAATATTTTTAAATGCAGTAATACAGTAAGACAGTAATCAATAAATGTAATACAGTAATCAATAAATGAAATTCACAGACTTTTCATATATGCTGGACAGTATTAATTTCCTTTGTATATAATAACTCATTCAGTTTTTACAAAATCCTTAAATTTGTCTTGTACATTTTATAGTTATATATCTATATTGAAAAATATAGATTTGATAACTGAATCCAAACCACAGGAATAGAAGAATCTCTAGCTGAACCCAAACCAATTGATTCTAAAACCTAAATTCTTAATTAATCTGCTATAGTATCTACTTATATCTGTGTTGATAAGATGTCAAAAAAGTACACAGTAAGAAATTTATTAGGATTTGATGTTTGCTGTTCTGTTAAATTTCGCTATTCTTACTGAGGTGAGATGATATCTAATAGTTGTTTTGATTTGCATCTCTCTTAGAGCTAGAAATTTTGAACATTTATTCATGTGTTTGCTTGCCATCTGAATGTCTTCTTTGGTGAAGTCTCTGTTCATATGCTGTGCCCATTTTTCAATTGGATTGTCTGCCTTTATCTTATTGTGGTGCTCAAGAATTTCATAATTTCTAGATATAAGTCCCTTATCTAACATATCATTACCAAATACATTTCTCCAGTCTGTGGCTTCCCTTTTTACCCCGTTGGAGAAGTTTTTGGATGTGCCTGGGTTTTGATTCTTAGAAGGTCCCATTCATTTAT
Organism: Elephantulus edwardii; assembly: GCF_000299155.1. Lineage (NCBI taxonomy): Eukaryota > Metazoa > Chordata > Mammalia > Macroscelidea > Macroscelididae > Elephantulus > Elephantulus edwardii. The sequence continues at coordinate 1,050,564 of NW_006400097.1, read as the reverse complement.
TTTATCCTCTCCTGATTGTAGATTTTTTTTCAGGATGCTTGGAAGACTGTTTATGTTGTGGATTAGGACTTCTAGAGTTCTTCCAAGCTTTTCTTTCTTTTTTCTTTTTCTTTTTAAAAATTTTTATTTAAAAAACTTTCAGTGCAATATAAACTTTTCTTTAATCAAGTTTCCAGTCTTGCTTTTAGTCCTAGGTCCATGATCCACTTTCAGTTGGTTTTTGCG
>NW_006400097.1:1042962-1049210 GCF_000299155.1 Elephantulus edwardii | reverse complement strand
AATGGAAATCCAAAATCTCTGTAAATTTTCATTAAAATTAATAATTTTTTTAAAAGCGGTACGTGATTAGGTATTATTGTCATAACAGAAGTCCCGAATAAAGGGTGTATAGTGGAGTGGACTTAGGGGGAGGGATTGTATAATAATAATAAAAGATTTTTTCTTTTACTTTTCAAAGAGGTGAGCAGCTGGAGGAGGAGGGTTGGGCAGGGAGAAAAGTTCAATAATGAATTAATGGAAATCCAAAGTCTCTATAAATTTTCATTAAAATTAATAATAAAAATTAAAACAAAACAAAACAATAAAGAAACTTACTAGTGAGTGCTTTATATTGGAGGAAATAATGTATGAACTACAAACTAAAAAAATCTAGCCCAGTAGGATCCAATTTATAGCTGATTCTTTGGGTTCCACAACATAAATCCGTAGGGATTACCTGCCCAAACCTCAGCACATAACTATTTGTACTACCTATGTCTTTCTGTAAAATCAGTGAAATGGATTGGACAATCAAATTGCCTAAGGGGAAGCTTTTTTGTGATACTCAGAAACAGATAGAGTTTAGCAAAAAGGTCATGGAATTAACATTCGAGAATTGTCATGACCTTGTTATGTGCCATCGAGTTGCTTGCAACTCATAGCGACCCTGTGTATAAAAGCCCTAACCCCTGCTCTATCCTGTACCTACCTCACTTTCTCTGAACACCTTCTCCTATTACCCCAATCACTGAATCTATCCATCTAATTGAAGGTCTTTCTCTCTTGTGTGGTCCCTCCACCTCCCAAATATGATGTCCTCTCCAAGGGCTGGTCCCTCCTTTCAACATGCCCAGTGTATGTCAGATGAAGCTTCAAATTCTTTGCCTCCAAGGTACAGCCTTCTAACAGTTCATGGTAGATTCACCACTTCCCAGCACCACAGTTCAAAGACATCAATTCTCCTTCTATCATCCCTAGTCATTGTCAGTTCTCTGATGCATTGCACACAATTATAAAGACTAAGGCCTGGATCACCTTAGTCTCCAGGCTGACATCTTTTCTCTTCAGTACTCTGGAGAGGTCCCTTACTTTCCCAATACAATTTGTCTCTTGATGTCCTGGCTGCCTGTACCAAGAGTGTTGATTGTGGAGCCAAGCAAAGTAAAAGTGTTAGCAATCTCAATCTCTTCACCCTCCATAATGATGCTGCTTATTGGCCCAGTGATGAGAATCTTTGTTTTCTTGATTTTGAACTTCAGTCCATATTGAAGGATGCAGTCCTTGACCTTCTGGAGGTCCTCTTCAGTTTCAGTAAGCAGGGCTGTGTCATTTGCATAATGCAGATTATTGATGACTCTTCCTCCAGTCCTGATGCCACATTCCTCCTCATACAGCCCAATGTCCTGGATGATCTGTTCTGCATACAAATTGAAAAGGTATAGAGACGGAATACATTCCTGGCATACACTCTTTCTGATTTTAAACCAAGCAGTATCTTCTTGCTCTGTTCTGACGACTGCCTCTTGGTTCAAGTATATGCTTCGCATAAACACAATCAAATGTTCTTGGATTCCCATTCTTCTCAGAGTCAGCCACAGTTTGTTGTGATCCACAAAGTCAAAAACCTTTGCATAGTCAATGAAACACAGATAGACATTCCTCTGGTACTTCCTGCTTTCAGCCAAGATCCATCTAACATTAGCTATAATATTCCTAGTACCATGGCCTTGTCTACTCTCAACCTGCACATCTGGCAGTTCTCTGTTAATGTTGTTCCAGTTGTTTTTGGATAATTTTCAGCAGAATCTTGCTTGCATGTGGTATTAATGATATTTTGCATTAATTTCCACATTATGTCATGTCATCTTCTTTGGAATGGGAAAAAAATATCGATATCTTCCAATCAGTTGACCAGGTAGCTGTCCTCCAGATTTCTTGGCACAACTTGGTGAGCACATCCAGGACAGTGTCTGTTTGTTGAAAAATGTCAGTTGGTATGCCTTCAACTTCTGGAGTCTAACTTTTTGCCAATCCTTTCAGGGAAACTTGAACTTCCTTCATCATCACAGGCTCTGGCTCATAAATTGTTTCATGAAATTCTTCTGTGTCTGCCAATTCCTTCTGGTACAGTGACTCTATACTTCTTCCATCTTCTTTAAATGCTTCTTGGATCATTTAACATTTTGTCCAAAACATACTTTCGTATTGCCACCTTTGGCTTGAATTTGTTTTTCAATTCCTTAAGCTTAAGAAATGTTGATTGAGTTCAGTCCTTTTGATTTTCTGACTCCAGCTCTGTCTTCTAGTTATTCAAGAGAGAGGAAACTCTTCTTTTTTACTGTATTTGAAATGTCTGCAACTTGGCAAATTAAGATGCCAATAACTCGGTAGACTAGCTAAAAGTACTTGGAGTCTAATCTCTGTGCTATATAAAAACAAGTTGTTTAATGATTTAATTATTTTTTCATCCACTAATCAAAGATAGAAGGTATCTTTTCTTTGTAATAAAATAATTTTGGCACACCTAAAAGCTAAATGTTAAGTAGCTAGAGCAATAATAGACAAACAGAGATGCATTTTGTTGTTCTTGAAAATCCCCTGCACCCCCTATTAAGAAATTTCAAGTGACCTTCAAAAATATAGATTCAACATCCTCAATAACAATGACTATATTATCAAATGATTCCTAGACCTGCAAAATATAATAATAAACATTTCTAAATAATATATAGCTTTTACAACAAATTTAAAAATAATTTTCTCTTTTTATGCCTGTACAAAATTAATCTATCAAGGAAATGGTAAGATGTGGTATGATTTTTGTGACTATTATTAATATTTTATCTTTTCTCAATACATGGAAATTTTCTGAGAACAAGTTTCAGTCTGATTAATTATTGCATTTCTCAACTATTCATGTTGCCTGCTGAATATGATAAGAACTTAAGATATTTTTCTGAATCAAATTAACATTATATAAACTTGAGTGGGAATGTTTTTAAAGAGATTAACATTTTATATGCAAATAATTGTCAAACTTTTGACCCTACCCATTCCTACTTTACTATTTATATATTTTATTTATTGGGATAAAATGCATATAATTTATAATTAGCAATGCATAATAGGTTCACTAACTGAAACGTTGACAGTTCAAAACCACTAGCATAAGAGAAAGTTGAGGCAGTTTCCAGACATTAAGATTTATAGTCTTAGAGACTCAATAGAGAGTTGCGATGATTCAAAATTGACTTGGTAGCAGTGGAATTTTTTTCAGTAATGATTACTTGAGATTTTAAAAATTAACCTAAAAATAAAACTGTTTATATGGTATACAAGTATGTTTTATTTCCAGATTCATACAATTAAAACTAAAGTTCATAATTAAAAATTTGTAACCATTAAGACAAATGTTCTATGATGAAAAAAGTATTGTACACATACTAACAGTTTTAAAACTATAAATTTCTATGTGCAAAATGATCTTTATGAATATTTTAATTAATATTTGTACTAGTTTATTTACAAAATTATAATACAAATTTGAAAAAATTCTTTCAATTTCCCTCACCTATCAAATTGTACAATCCAATGATTAATCCTTCCTAACCCTTCACATCCACATCCCTCTGCTACTAGCCTCTCCCTCCCCTCCTGGATTTTTATACTCATTCTTATTCAATATTTATCCTTGTGGGAGTTAGTTCACTCAGCGTAATGCTCTCCTCCCAAGGTAGGTAATAATTTACAAAGTTATTGCTTCTAAATGCTGCATAGTATTCCATTGTGTGAATGTACCATAACCTATCAATCCGCCCATTTGTGTTTGGACATTTGGATTGTTTCCATGTTCTTGCAAAGGTGAATAATGCTACTATGAACATTGGTGTATAAATCTCAGTTTGTGCCTCAGTTCTCATATTCTCAGGGTTTATTCCAAGCAGTGGAATAGCTGGGTCATGTGGATTTTCTATGTTCAGCTTTTTTGAGGAAGCACCAAACTGCTTTCCAGAATTGTTGCACCACCTTACAATACTACCAAGAATGTATAAGAGTTTCTTTCTCACCACATCCTCTCCAAGTTCTATTTCCTGCTGCCTTGTTAAACTTTACCACTGTTACTGGAGTGAAATGGTACCTCATTGTGGTTTTCATTTTCATCTCTCTTATTGCCAGTGATTTTGAGTATTTCTTCATGTGTCTGGTTGCCATTCGAATATCTTACGTTATGAAAATTCTTTCCATGTCTTTTGCCCATTTTGTAATTGAGTTATTGGTCTTTTTTACTTGTGGAGGCCCAGGACCATTCTGTAAACTTCTGTTATAAGACTCATGACTGAGATGGTAAACATATTCTCAGTAATTGACACCTATCTGTCCTGCCAAACTCAAGTTATCTTTCAAATTGAGAAGGAATACATTAGTATTTCTAGATTTTTAAAGCAAGAGTATCTGTTGGATCACCAAAACATCTAGTATCTAAATCACATGGATTGTATTATATCAATAACTAAAACATTTGCATTTCAGACGTCCATCAAAAGGATTTAACAGGAATTATTTACAATTTAACTTTCTATAAATTTCACTTAAGACATTGAAAGAATATGTCACTAATCTACTTATCTGTTTATTCATGATATTTTCCAATTCACATGCCTAGAATGGTCTTTCTAGCTGCCTTCAGACCTTATGTTCTAGGTCTTATGTCCCCAGTGAGAGCTCAATTGCCTTTCTACATGTAAGGATAGGAGAGGTTCTAGTCTGTTGTTCATAGGGTTTCTATGAGTCATACTTGACTGAACAGCAACTAACAACAATAACATGCCTACAACAAGCTAACATCTCTTACAGACCCACCTGCCTTGCACATCTTAAAACAAATACCTTATCCTACCATTGAGTTATGTCCTGGAGAAGGTGAAGCCGGAATGCTCCTTGGAGTCAAGGATTCTGAAGCTTTGCCTGACAAACTTTGGGCATGTTGCAAGAAGGGACTGGTCCTTGGAGAGGGATATCATGTTTGGCAAAGTGGAGGGATGGAGACGGAGAGGAAGACCTTCAATGAGATGGATTGATTCTGTGACTGGAGTGGTGGCAATAAGTGCGTTTGAGATGGCTAGGTTGCCACAGGATAGAACAGCATTTAGAGTTCTTGTACATAGGGTAACTTTGAGTTGCAAGTGATTTGATGGCACATAATAACAACTGTTGAGTTTAAATTTGTTCTACTTTCGATGACTGACATTTCACAATTTTGAGTTTATAGCTTAAATTTCATAATTATATTATATTTGGAAAAATAGTGACAAAATACTTTAGTTCTCTGAACAAATTCCTTTACTGATATAGAGAGCTCTGGTGGCCTATCAAATATTCACATTTCCTTAAAAAAGTATCTGAATTTTGTGAAACATAATTGAATATTTGGCTTAATATTGCTCTTGTGCCCCTTAAATACTTATATTTCTTACAAAAGATTCATAATGGTACATTTTGCCAGTATGCAAAGTCAGAATGTTGGGTATCCTATGTTGTTGTTGTTGTTATGTGCCGTCGAGTCGCCTGCGACTCATAGCGCTGAAAACCTGAGTATCCTATATTAAGATGAATTTACCTCCTTTTCTTGGATAATATGCGATGCATGTTAAGTTATATTTCCCTATAGCAAACAATTTCAATAATTTCCTCTGTCTGTCATCCGTTCTTTCTCTTTTTAACGTCCTTTGCTGTCTTCAGGAATAATATCCTTGATTTCTTTCCAAACTACTCTGGTCTTTGATCATTGGTGATACTTGTATCAAACTTCTTTTTTAAGGTTGGTTTTTTTTTTTTTTAATTCTGATTGGGTAACCTCAAAGTCCTATTTTATTATTGTTGATTAGCTGTAATTTTCTTCAGCTTCAAGTTGAACTTGCACATGAGTAATTGATAGTCTGTTTCATAGTCAGTGTCTAGGCTGGTTTTGTCGGCTGGTGCTGATTCATTCCACAGACGTAATCAATCAGATTCCTGAGCAATCTGTCAGGTGAGGTCCATGTGTAAAGTTGCTTTTTGTGTTTTCTAAGTACTATGCAGCTTTGAAAAATAATGGACTTATAGAACACCACACAATTTGGATGAGTCCAGAAGACATTATGCTCAGTGAAATGTCTCTGTCACAAAAGACAAATATTACATAAGTTGACTATTGTAATGATAAGTTTAAGATGGAGAGGGGAGGGAAGAGCTGGAAAAGAAAGGCTAAATGATGGATACTTAACTAGAAT
>NW_006400097.1:1033438-1041404 GCF_000299155.1 Elephantulus edwardii | reverse complement strand
TCTTGATTGGATGTTTGCTTAATTTAGGACTGCAAATGTTAGTTGATATTGCTGTTGTTGTGTTGTTGTTGTTGTTATGTGCCATTGTGTGTACTGTACTCAAACCTCGGACACACGCCCTATCATGACCTAATCTCACTGTCTCCAACACATCTACCTTCATTATGCCAGTTACTGTGTCAATCTTTTTCATCGAGCATTTCTCTCCTATGCTAATCCTCTATCCTTTCAAGCATGATGGGACCTGTCTTCTCTGGCAAATATGCCCATAGCATGTGAGAGAGAACTACACAAACCTTGCCTCCAAGGGGCAATTTGCTTGTTTTCACCCTCTCCAGGAGAGACTTGTTTGTTCTCTTGTCAGTCCATGGTACATTCAACACTCTTCCTTAGCACCATAACGTAAAGCAATTGATTCTTCTTCTGTCATTAATCATAATAGACATTCTCAGTATTCTCCTCTTTGACTTCAGTTGTTGGTGCTTATAATTTCAGTGACTGGGGTAATTGGGATGGTGTGTCAGAGGCAATGTGATTGGCACAGGATAGAACAGGGTTTAGGGCTGTTGTACATAGGGTCGCTGAGTCGCTAACGACACGACGGCACATAACAACAACAACATATTTTAATTATAATCATGTTAAAATCTTCCTTGTATGTGTACAGGTAGGATCCTACTACTCACAACACCATTATTTTATAATAGACTTTAAAATTGTCCTTTTAATTATGAATTCAATATCATTCTTCCACAATTTTTCATTCTCAGCATAGTAGATCACGTGATCATCTGATTCAGAGTTCCACGTGGCAACTTCAGTCCATTAATGCTTGGAATGTCTATCTTCATACATTCCATTGCATTTTTGCAACTTATAATTTTCATACATTCATACTTTGTACATTCCAGTTATTAATGGTTGTTTGGGACACATCTGGGGAAAAGTGAACTTAAAGTTCTCATTTATGACAAGAATAGTGAAGCTATGTCTCTCATACTTTGGACATGTTGCTAAGATAGGCTGTTTCTTAAAAGGGACTTCATGCTAGGAAAAGTAGATGGTCAGTTAAAGAGAGTAAGACCTTCAATGACATGGACTGACAGAGTGACTGCAGCAGTGGGTTCAAGTGGATCAGAGATGATGAGGATGGCACAAGAAGGGACCGATATCATATCAGTTATTTATAGGATTGCTATGAATTGTATCAGAGTTCAAAACAGACCTAACAATATCAGCAGTAAATTTCAATAAACAATGTATCTTTTAAAATTCAAGGAAAATTTTTCAAAAGTAAGTTGTCTAAAGGTTAATTTACAACCTTTAAATATGCTTTAAATTGATTCCCAGTATTTTCCTAAGAATTACACTAAGTGCCATAATATTATAATAATTGAAGCAAAAGAAAGATCAAAATAGTTGGAAGAATAAGAATAAAATTAGAAATTGGAGAAAGCACATTGATCAGGCAGTAAATAAATTTTCTCTTCAGAAGGATGTGATGGTATAGAGATGATAAATAGGATTTCATGTTAATTTAATGATCTTGTGAATCTGCTTTACTGCTAATTGGAAAAGTTCATTATAAAGCTAGTTTCTGATAAAAAAGATTATATAATATCTTGATATTTGAGTAGACATGAACATTTTTTAAGTTGGAAACAGCTTAGAGGGTGATTATGTTCTCATTTGTGGAGTCATAGTGCATGATTTTGTTTAGAAATGGAGAAAACAGGTTGTTAGTTTTATATTCAATCCAAATAACCAAAGTAGAGCTTCATAAGTGGCATTGAATTATTGACACTGTATAAAATTATATGAAAATTAATGACTGAAGAAAAAAGCACATGTTTAATAAGAGAATAAAACATTCTAAGATAATACTGATACATACAAGGGTTAAAATTTCTGAGGGCCGATTGGGGAAAAAAAACAATAATTCTAATATGTAGGTGAGCTCTGCTGGTCTAGTGCTAAGAAATTGCACTGCAATATTAGCTCATCTGGTTCGAATCCATCAGCTATTCTTTGGAAAAAAAGATAGACAATCTCCTCCTATGCAATTTACTTCTGAAGGTCTGCTGAACAATAAATTGTGGGTTGGTTCTGATTTTACACCATACAACAACAACAACAAAATTTAGGTGAGGGAGAGTAAAAGTGGAAAATTTATGAGATGAAGATATAGCATGTGAAATTGGGAAAGTTTACAGGATAAAATCTAAGAATAGCATCTTTAAGGAAAGGATAATCCTAAAATATTTCTACTAGTATATTTTATTACAGGAAGAGGATGAAGTTTTAAGCATGGTTTATGTTCTACTTTCCATTCAATTTTGTACCTAAAAACTCTGTCAGGATAATAGCTTTACCTCTTGCACACTGACTTTGATTTTGATAAAGTATTTATTATTTTATCACTTACAGTTTTTCCTTCCCTTTTTTATTAGAGGCTGGGATAATTGAAGGAAGAAGCTGTCCTTAAACACTATGAATAATCATATTTGCTCCTTCATTATTTAAAAAATTGCTAGCTACTTTTGGAACATCCAAACCCGTATTATTTTACTGTAAGACTGGAGCAAGTAAAAAAATAAGTGGATTTCTTTGTGCATATTGTGATATTGTGTTTATTTCTTATTACCAGAGGTTATCCAGTACTGTATTTTCAAAGATGTCCAAAGCGTTTATATTGTCATAAAAGGTGAAATTAAGTATAATAAATGCACTTGATTCAATATTATCAACTTTCAACTTGTATTAATTTCAGAAGACATAAAAGAGCATCTTATATATCCATAAAGTCTGTATTAGGATATAAAATTATTTAATTAGCAAAGATTTCTGCCTTAAGTACATATGCACAGTATTTTAAGGTACGGATCAAATGTGAAAGTGGCCAAGCTATGTACAATATAATTAGTTCAAAATTGAATGAGTAATAATACATATGCTTAGTCAGTTTGACTATGAAAAAATTGAAAATGAGATTATTGAATTAGTAACAGAAAAATATTAAAAAGCACCATAATTAATACTTAAATAAGAAGGATTTCTCCAGAAATTGTTAGGCTAATTTTCCTATATTTTATGGAAAATGCACATCATTTACCAGTGTTGTTGTTAAGTGCCATCAGGTCGTAGATGACTCATCGTGACCCTATGACCAAAAGACCTCAACACTTGTATAACTTCCATCTTTTCTCTAAATTAATAGAGTTTCCAGAGGTAAGCTATTTTGGAAGTGGATGTCACTCTTGCTTCCAAGCCTGTTTTAATCTGGGAGTTCCACCAAACACTGTCCACTATGGGTAACCATTATCACATTTGACATATCAGTGTCAAAGTGTTACCACCACAGTGCTATATACCACTTAGAAGATTGCTTGACCAAAACAATTAAAAACAACCAGGCCTGAAGGCTAGAGATCAAAATCACTCACCTTTGCTTTGGTATCATAATTTTCTATCCAATAGGCCAACAGTCTTCTCTCTATAACTCAGAGCAATTCTGTGAACGAAAGATCTAACCCTGGGCCTACCAGTAATGGTAAATTATATAAATATTTTAGTTTCAACAGATTATTTTTTAAAAAATCTCTTTTCCCCAAACTCACAAAGTAGAAAAATTATGGCTTTTAAATTTTAATTTTAGGCTTACATAGTTAAAAAAATATAACTTTTTAAAAATAACAGTTCTCAGTTACTTTATTCATGACAATCTATTTACTTTTTACAGTAGTTGATTTCTACTTTGTTCTTGCTTACTCTTGCTCTTTCATTCAATCAACAGTTTAACACCTATAGTAGGCCTTTATGTAACATGGTACTCATATTACAGTTTTCCAGTTGATCTAATAATGTTCATTGTATTGTTTTTTTTACAGAGAAGGATTAAGCAAAAGACTAAGTATTATATTTAATTGTTATATTTCTTCAGTCTCTCTATAATCGGAAAGGTTTATTTATATTTAGAGACTTTCTTTATAATTGATCCACAAACTGGACCTGCTTCCTAGCACATAAATAGCTAAAAATTTTCCACACTAGTGTTTGACAAAGAGAATAATTTATTTCAGTGCCTTAAACAAGGAGCCAGATGGTTCAAACCTCAACTATGACTCTTTGATGACCTAGTGCAACACTATTTTATTGTGTTGCAAGTGAAGAAATAATACATATTCAATGAAATTCAGGGAGCCAATATATTGTTTAACTATAAGATGGAGCTAGTGTATAGACACTGACTGTTATTTTTGTTGTTATGTGCCATCAAGTCTCTTGTGACTCATAGTGACCCTATGCTCTTTAGCTCTGAAATCTGCTCTATTCTGAGCCAATCTCATTGTCTCTGACACACCTTCCCATATTAACCCAGTGTGTGCCAGTTCTTCTCATCTGGGGTCTTCCTCTTTTGTGCTGTCCCTCCACCCTTTCAAGAATAGCATCCTTCTGTGAGGACGGGTACCTCTTTTTTTTTTTTTTTCTCCTTAGGACTGGTACCTCTTGACAACATACTCCAAGTATGTTAGACAGAGACTCAAAATCCTTACCTCCACGGAGCAGCTTGGTTTCATTCTCTCCAATATGTATCTTTTCACTTCCTTTGCAGTCCGTGGTTCAGTCAGTACTCTTCTACAGCACCACAACTCAATGGCATCAATTCTTCCGCCATCTTCAGTCATTGTCCAGCTCTCAGAAGCATAACAAATCTTGAAGAAGATCATGGCTTGGGTCAGGTGCACTTTAATCTCTAGACTGACATCATTACGCTCATATTGAAGGCCTCAAATCTCCTCCTGAGGTTTTTGTTTTAGTTTTTTGTTTTTAAATTCAGGTGGGGTAGACACAATGTCACATTTTGGTTCTTATGGATTTAATTTTATTTTCTTTAGCTTCAATTCAAACATTCATATAACTATTTTTTATTATTTGTTCCTCATTTTCCACAGATTTAGTAATTCTGATTCTGATGCAGACTATCATATGAGGTCCATGTGAACAGTCATTGTTTATGTTTCTTATAAAACAAATTCTCAATGAATAAATAATTGATAGTACAAAATTTTATGATTTGATCTTCAGCATCATTCTGTCACCAAGCCCATGTTTTCCAGCTACTGATCCTTCTCTGTTCCCAAATTTTGCGTTCCAGTCAGCCATTGTTATTAGTGCATCCTGGTTGAACATTTGATTGATTACTGAATGAGAAATCATCTATTTCTTCCACTTTGTTGATGGCTGTTGATACATATATATGAATGATGGTATTAATAAGTGTTCCTTGTATGTGTATGGGTATTATCTTGTCACTCACAAAATTGTATTTGAAGATGGATCTGGAAATGATCTTTTTAACTATGAAATTGACTCCGTTTTCCCTCACCTTTTTCTTTCTACTGTAGTAAATCATATGGATGATTCAAAATGTCTCATGCCAATCCATCTCATTCTGTCAATGTCTAGTATGTCAACATTTTTGCATTCCATTTATCTTTTAACAATGTTGCATTTTCCTACATTCATGCTAGAAATCCCTGAGGATATGGAACAAATTAACGTCAGGGAAAATTACATTTCTTAGGTCTAAGAAGACCACTTAAGTAAGGGCCAATCAGTTTTTGCCAGATTTTTGTGGAGACTTCGTGGTGGTTATTGTTAGGCATGGTTTAGGCAAGTATGATTCATAGCGACCTTACGAATAACAGGTCTCTTATGCCATCCCCTTCATCTCTGGTAGCTTGAATTCTTTGCTGCTTTCACCATGCCAATCCATCACAATGACAGTCTTCTTTTCATTGACACTCTGCCTTACCTAGCATGTTATCCCTTTCCAAGGAATAGGCCCTCCTAACCACATGTCCAAAGTAGGAGAGATGAAGCTTTTTCATCTTTACTACAGACACTGTGTTAATCCATCTCATCAAACCTCCATTTTTCCAAGCATGATGTCTCTTTAAAAATAGCCTTACTTACCAATGTGTAAAATGTTGTTGTTTTTGTTATGTGCGATCAAGTCACCTGTGACTCATAGCTACCATATGTACAAAAGTTCTGAAGCCTGCTTCTTCTGAGCCATTCTCTGACCCTTAAACACCTACTCCCATTTCCCCAGTTTCTGTATCCATCAACTCATCCAAGGTCATCCATCCTCTCCTGTGAATGAAAAAACTTCACCATTTTTGCTTCAAGAAACACTCTGGCTACCCATTTTCCAATAATTGTTCATTCTTTTGACTGTTCATGGGATTTGCAGTATTCTTCACCACCACTACAACTCAAAAGCATCAGTTGTTCTGTCATTCCTTATTTATTGTCCAGTTTTCAGATGCATAGAATAATGGAAAAGACCATGGTATGAATCAGATGCACCTTAATCTTCAAACTAACATCATTGCTCTTCTGAATTTTGGAAAAATCCCTGATAGCAGACTTGAACAAAGTAACAATGTCTTCGGATATTCTGATCCTGGTACCAAGGGTTGTTAAAGTGCATTTGAGTAAGACAAAATCACTGACAGTTTCAATCCTTTCAAAATCATGATATTCCTATTGATCCAGTGTTCAGGATCTTTGTTTTCTTGATTTTGAGTAGTAATTCATATAGAAGGCTATAATCCTTGATCTTCTGCAGCAAGCATTTCAGGCTCTTCTTACTTTTAACAAGCAAAGTTGTGTCCTCTGATCCCAATGTTGCATTCCTTTTCGTAGAGTCCAGCCTAATGAATGATTTGCTCAACATACAGATTGAATAGGTATGGAGAAAGGATTCAACTATGATGGACACTCTTTCTGATTTTAATCCATCTGGTGCTCTTGTCCCATAAAGACAACAATTTCTTGGGTTAGGTATAGGATTCATATAAATACAATTAAGTGTTCTGGGATTTCAGTCCTTTTCAATTTTAACCACAGTTTATTATGATTCTCATAGTTAAAGGCTTTTGGATAGTAAAACAAACAAACAACTCAAAACACAAAGTAAAAAAAACAAACAAACGAAAAAAACACAAACAAAAAAACAACCCATAAAAACAAACCCCAAAACCAAAACAAACCCCACAGACATTCTTCTGGTATTTTCTGCTTTCAGCCACGATCCATCAGGCATTAGCAATGATGTCCCATTGCCATGGACTCTTCTAAACAAGTCTTAATTTTTGGCACTTCACTGACAATGTCTTGTTCCAGTCATTTGTTGAAAATATTCAGTAATACTTCATTTAAGTTAGATGTTAATTCGAATAAAACACTTTGATAATTTCCACATTTTCTTGGATAACTTTTCTAGGAAATGGAAACAAACTTATATTTCTTCCATTTAGTTAGGCATGCAGCTATCCTCTAAATTTCCTGGCATAGACTGGTAAACACATACAAGGCTACATCTGTTAGTTGAAACACATTAATTGTTATTCCTTCTATTTCTGGGGTCTTATTTTTTGTCACTGTCTTCAGCACAGCTTGATCTTCTTCCTTTGTTACCATTAACTCTAATTCATATGGTATTTCCTGATATTTTTATTTGTCTACCATCTCTTTTTACTACAGGAATTTGTATTTTTACCATTTTATTTTTGAAACTTCCTTAATCATTCAAGACATTGCACATGAGATATCTTAGTATTGTAACTTGAGATTTGAATTTGTTTTTGTTCTATAAGATTGAGAAATATTGAGCAAGTGTTTTCTTTCAAATTCTTTCTCTATTTCTTTGTACATTTTATTCTAATACTTTACTCTGTCTTCCTGAGCTGCCCTTTAAGGTTACTTCTTAAGCTCTTTTACTTCAGCACCTTTTCCCTTTGCATTGGCTTCTAAATGCCCTATTGCAATTTTCATATTTTCTTTTGACATTAATTTTGTTTTAATTTTCTTTTTCCTGTGACTTTGTGATTACCTTTTGATCTGTTCATGGGTAATATGCTTGATTATGTCCCACAGCTTCTCTGTGTTGTTTTTTTTT
>NW_006400097.1:1024803-1030010 GCF_000299155.1 Elephantulus edwardii | reverse complement strand
TTTCTGACTGATGATACTGAACTTCTTCAATGATTCTTTTCAAAGATGTAATCAATCGGATTCCTAAGCAATCTGTTAGATGAGGATCATGTGTAAAGGCAACTTTTATGTTTCTTTAAAAAGGTATTTGCTATGAATACATCACTGAATGTATAAAATTCATTCATTTGCTCTCCAGCTACATTTCTGTCATCAAATACATACTTTCTAACCACCATTCCTTCCTCAATGGTTCCAAATTTGTATTACCATCATTAATAATTATTAGTGCATCCTGTTCATATGTTTCAGCAATTTCAGACTACAAAAGTTGAATGTTATATTGTATTGACATGGGCCACCAAGTCAGAGCCTACCCATAGGTGACCGCCAGTGGGTTTTCAGAGCAAGTAAATTGCATGAGAGAAGATTTCCTATCCTTGTCCAATTTAGCAGCTGATGGATTTGAATAGCCTGTGTTTGGGAATTGCAGTGTTCATTCTTATCACTAGACCACCAACTGGAGCTCACTCTCTCTATCTCTAGTTTTCTCTCTGAGCTAGTTTATGTTCATAGGTAATATAGTTTTACGTTCCTTTCCTGTAATTTGTACAAAATGTTATTGATAAACTAAACTCAAGAACTCAAACTACTCTCATCAAGTTGTAACTGGTCTATCACATGAGAAGAGGTTTTTTGTCTTTCCTTGTACAACAAGAGTCAAGCTGAATCACTAGCAAGACAATATCTTTGAATTAAAAATGAAAATACCTATGACGTTTACCACAATTTGTACTTATTTAAGGTATTTTTTTATGTAGGACTTTCATGAATTGATGCTATTTATGGAATAAATGACATAAAATGAAGAATATTTTGTGGGAAAACAGTAGTGTAGTTACTAAAATTTACTATATTATGTAAATTTGTTGTTTTAATAAGCAGCAATTTAAATATATAAGCATAATGTTGTTGTTGTGTGTTGCCTAGTCGCTTGTGACTCATAGCAGCCCTGTGTACAACAGCCCTAAACCGTGCTCTATCCTGTGCCAGTCACACTGCCTCCAACACACCTATCCTGATTACCCCAGTCACTGAATCAATCCAACACATGGAGGGTTTTCCCCTTCTACGCTTTCCCTTCACCCTCCCAAGCATGATGTCCCTTTCCAAGGACCGGTCCACCCCTTACAACATGTTCAAACTATGTCAGACAAAGCCTCGGTGTCTCTCTGGAGACTAAGGTGCATCTGATACAGGCCCTGGTCTTTGTAATCACATGTTATGCATCAGAGAGTTGGACAATGACTAGGGAGGATAGAAGGAGAATTGATGCCTTTGAGCTTTGGTGTTGGAGAAGAGTGCAGAAGGTCCGAAGGACTGCTAAGAAAACAAACAGATTCATCTTGGAGAGGGTTAAACCAGGCTGTTCCTTGGATGCAAGGATCTGAGGCTTCATCTGACATACTTTGGTCATGCTGTAAGGAGAGACAGGTCCTTGAAGAAGGACATCATGCTTGGGAGGGTGGAGGGCAGGCCAAGAGGGGAAGGCCCTCTAGAAGATGGATTGATTCGGTGACTGGGGTAATCAGGATGAGAGTGTCGGAGACAATGAGATTGGCACAGGATAAAGCAGAGTTTAGGGCTGTTGTACATAGGGTCGCTATGAGTCGCAAGTGACTTGATGGCACTTAACAACAACAATATCATCATTGATATCACATGCAAGCAAGATTCTGCTGAAAATTATGAAAAATGACTGGAACAGCTCATCAACAGAGAGCTGTCTGAAGTGCAGGCTGATTTAGAAGAGACTGTGGCATGAGGGATATCATATCTAATGTCAGATGGATTTTGGCTGAAAGCAGAGAGTAAGTACCAGAGGTATGTCTATGTTTCATTGACTATGCAAAGGTGTTTGACTGAGTGGATCACAAGAAACTGTGCTGACTCTGAGAATAATCAGAATCCCAGAACACTTTATTGTGCTTATGTAAAACCCATACTTAGACCAGAAGGCAGTTGTCAGAACAGACCAAAGAAACACTACATGGTTCAAAATTGGAAGGGTGTGGGTCAAAGATTTGTCTTATCTCTATATCTTTTCAATATATATGTGTAACAGATTTCTGGGAGGCAGGGCTCAATTAGGGGAAGTGTGGCAGGCATCAAGATTAGAGATAGACTCATCAGTAATCTGTATTATGCAGATGGCAGAGCCCTACTTGCTGAAACTGAGGAGGACCTGAAGCACTTGCTGCAGAAGCTCAAGCACTGCAGACTTCAATGTGGACTGAAGCTCAACATCAAGTAAACAAAGATTCTCACCACTGGCCAAAGGGCAGCGTTGTGATGATGAACATACTGAGATTGTTGACAGCTTCCATTTTCTTGGCTCTACAATAAATACTCCTGGTTCCAGCAGCAAGGAAATTAAGAGATTAATTGCATTGACGGAGTCTACTGTCAGATACCTCTCCAAAGTACTAAAGAGAAATGATGTCTGTCTGGAGACTGAGGTATGACTGGTACAGTCCATGGTCTTTGCAATTACTTGCTATGCGTCAGAGAGTTGGACAATGACTAGGGATGATAGAAGGAATGGGGATACCTTTGAGCTTTAGTGCTGGACAAGAGTGTTGAATATACCATGGACTTCTAGGAGCATAAACAAGTTCGGCCTGGTGAGGGTAAAGCCAGGCTTCTCCTTTGAGGCAAGGATTCTGAAGCTCTGCCTGATGTACTTTGGACATGTTGCAAGGCAGATCAGTCCTTGAAGAGGGATGTCAAGCTTGGGATGATAAAGGGACAGTACAGGAGGGGATGACTTTCAATGAGATGGATTGATTCAGTCACTGGAGTGGTGGGGATAGGCATGTTGGGGACAGTGAGATTGGCAAGGGATAGAGCAGGAATTAGGACTGTTGTCCAGAGGGTAGCTATGAGTCACTGGCAACTCGATGGCACATAACAACAACACAAGCAACTGGGGTTTCCCACCCAAAAAAGTTTGATTTCAGAGACCTAAGCAACTGGTGGAATCTCATTGAAACTAGATTTCCACATGAAAGTGTTTGAATTCACAGACTGCAGTGGTGTAATCTCAACTAATTTTTCAAGAACAGACCAAGCTCAGTAGTTTGCTAAAAACATTCATCTCTACAGGTTAAGAAAACATCATATTTACTAACATAACCTTGAGAAAACTCAGGAAAGAAGAAAAGACAGGAAGAAAGAATACTGAGAGTCTCATTTTCTAAGAGCAGTTATTCAATCAGCAAGGTATTGATTTGTATTCCAAAATGAAGTCTAAGACTACACTTTTCCATTGTCAGTTTATAATATTTATACCTTCTGCGGCCTATGACACTTCAAGGTTGACTGGATTTATTACTTCAGAAAATCTTGCCCACTATAACATTATTATTGTAGGGGGAAACAACAGTGAACACCCTATTATTAAAAATCAAGAAAAGGAAGATAAATCCAGCATGTTGTAGAAAAGAAAAAAAGATAAACAGTGGAGGAATTGAACCATCATCAAGCCAAATAAACCCAAATTCCTTCCAAGGTTCAACAGGTGAATTTTTGATGATTCACTAAACTCTAAAAAACAAACAAACAAGAAAAACCTCAGCAGATTCATTTCAGAAAATTAGGTCTTAAAAACTAACAGTAAAATAAAGACAATAGTAATATTGCTAGTATGAAAATTAGAAAGCATTATTCTAAGACAAAATAAAGAAATTATTGCAATTGTAAAGTGGTTGTTATTGAAAGATCTAATAAAATCTGAGTGCTTAGATTCAGGGAATAGTGAGAATTTGGAATGAATGAATGAATGAGGATTGATTAAAGAATTTGTACAATAAAAGCTGATTGCATTTGTCTTCAAATTTAAATAAGACCTAGATATCAACGAATTTTTAAAAAACTTTTCTGTAGCAGATAAAGGATGATAAAGTCATGAAATGAAAAAAATACAGAAAATGGAATGATGTAATCAATTTAAAACATGCTTAAAAGAAGTTACACAAAAATTATATTTAAGGACATTGAAAGATATAATTAGTTCTTCCTTCTACTGTCTTTGAATATTTTCTCAGTTATCAGATTAAAAGATTACTGCAATATTCCATTATGAGTGCACTGTTTAATGGTGTTGTTTCCTATAATTGCCGTTCTTCACTAAATAGTTTTATAAGCAATCTCTTATAAATGCTTGTAAATGCATTTGCTGGGGTAAATAAATAAGGTGATCAATTTATTGTATTATCTTGAGAATTGAACATAAGGGATCCTAGCCAAATTAAGTATGATCTAAATTGCAAAGCCGAACCACCAACATGAAATTAACTAGGGTTTCTTTGTGTCAGGGGAATACAATGGGGAAGGGGGACCAAACAAACTAAAGGATTTTTAATGCATTTTTTCTCTTTTTTTTATCAGTTTGCTTACAAAGTTCATAAATATTGTGTTTCACATTATTCTTTCACATTTTTTCATACAATAATTCACATGTATTGTGTTTAATAAAATTAGTCACATTGGACCTTGACTGCAATTACCCTATCTTTTCATCCAGACCTTTTCTATTTCCTACCTCCCCCAGGCAAACTGTGCAACTTTGTACTTTTTCATATACTATGACTAAATGGCAGAGAGTTTGATAAAAATGTAATATTCCAGTCTTAAGAACACAATATATTTCGTACTATTAGCTAACACTGAGTCAGAATCCACTCATACATAACCCTCCAACAGATTTTCAGAGGCTTTAAATCACAGTGAAGGAAATTGCCCGTCTTTCTCTCATAAGGAGCTGATGTGCTTGTACCACCTGCCTTTGTACTGGCAGCACAAGTCCTTAAAGTCAGGTCATGTTGTTGTTGTTATGAGCCCTCGCATAACTGCTCATAGTAAGCCTATGTACAAAAGCTCTGGTTCTTGTTCTATCTTGAGCCAATTTCATTGTTTCTGACACAGCTATTCCCATTACCTCAGTCACTCCCTCTCATGCAGGATCTTCCTCTCTTGAGCTGTTTCTCCATCCTTCCAATCATAAAGTCCGTCTCCAAAGACTGATCCCTCCTGGCAACATGCCTAAAGAATATCAGACAGAGCTTTAAAATTCTTACTTCAAAGGAGCAGCCTGGTTTCACCTTTGTGAGGACAGACCTGTTCATGCTCCTAGCAGTACATGTTATATTCCATACTCTTCCCCAGCA